>NC_056454.1:24071390-24298890 GCF_018296145.1 Oncorhynchus tshawytscha | reverse complement strand
ACCTGAGTCTGCAGGGTCTGAACCTATTTTCCCCCCTCACTGTGCTGCCTTCAGTCAACATCAAGAAGACCATCAAGATCCTCAAGGAGAAGGCCTTCGACCAGGCACCCGTCGTTGACGAGTCCGGGTACGATTTTACCTGGTTACCCTAGTTACCTGGTTGCCATAGAGGCCATGTGCCAAACGTTGACAAAACATTAGTATTGTTATTGACAAAACATTGATTAGTATTGAAAAAACATTGCCTGTATTCAGTTGTCATAATAATAATGACCATATCCTCTTTATCTTTGTCTGTGTAGCGTGATCCTAGGGATGGTTACCCTTGGCAATATGTTGTCTTCAGTACTGGCTGGGAAGGTCAAGGCCTCTGACCCTGTCGCCAAGGTGCTTTACAAACAATTCAAACAGGTCAGTCACCTCACCTATATGCTCTTATACTTCGACTCAACCGTAACCTCCTAAACAAATAGCTTTCAAACAAAAAGGTCATCATTGAGTAGGGTTTCCTAATTGTCATGTGTCGTCCTCAGGTGCGGCTGACAGATAACCTGGGTAAGCTGTCCCGTATCTTGGAGACAGATCACTTTGCCCTGGTGGTGCATGAGCAGATCCAATGTAAGTTTACCCCTCCTTCCTCTCTTTATCAACCTTCATCTTCCCATCTTTCTGTCTTCCTGTTTCTCACTCTCACTTCCTCTTATCACACTCCTACTCTTCTTGTATTGCTTCATCCTATTTTTCCTCTCGCTCCTTTAAAAGAAATCTTCTCACCAATGCCATCTTTTTCTTCCCTCCTTTTATAGCCCCCACTTTGCTCCTTCTGTCCTTTTTCTACCACCGCTAGTTACCTCTGTCAGACAGTAGAGACGAACAGTCTTAGAAACACCTGAGGTGCGTTCAGTTCGCCTGAACATTTGCTACGTTGCGGAACGGTTTGTACTGAACAACAAATTTCCCTAAAACGCTCTTTTACGTTCCTGAACAGACTTTGAGGAATGTTTGCGCCCGTTTGGTGGGTGTGGCGAGGTGAGGCTTGAAGCAATGAGTGACGTATTTAAAGGGCAGTGGCCAGCGTTCCCCAGCCCACAACCCTCCCCGTTTTTCAATTGGTTGTTAAGTACAGCACCGTGTCTGTTCAATTGAACGTTCCAGAACGTAAAAACGCACTGAATGCAGCCCTGCTCTCTTCTGTTGAAGGTGACCAGCCCCTCTCCCAGCCAGAGGAAAGATGACGGTTGTTTCCCCTCGCTGCTGTTTTTCCCATGTTTCTCTATGAATCTGATTCGCTTGCTCTAAGGCCCTGTTGCATCAGCTTTGTTTCCTGGCAGTGTTGTGGTCTACTAGGTAAACAAGGTGTGTGTTGGTTGTCAAAGTCCACCGGTGGTGTTTTGGTGACTGTGTGCCTGGAGGTGCCTGGCCACCAGTAGATGGTGATGCAATAATCAGACTGTTGTGTAAGGACAGACGAGGGGACTTTGCTTAATAGGTCATGCTATTTTTGTCAACCCACCACCACACCACACCTTCATCAGAAGACAAAGAACTTTCAACATGTATTTAGTTTATACTCATTGGTAGACCACAACTTCTCCAGTGCTAAATCAGCAGTATTCAATATATCACTTGGCCAGTGTCTATATAGTTCCACACTTTGAGAGTTAAATTAACACTGTGCTTAGTGCTGACACTGTTACACTTTTTCAGTGCTAGGGAATTAACACTGTCAGTGTTATGTAATAACACCTTATAAAGTATTTTTAACACTAGGAAGTGTATATAGTTTGCACCAATGGTGCTATGCAATAACTCATCATATTGTATTTTTTACCATTACACCAAGAGGCCTGTGTCTCTAAATATTTACAAGTCATTATTGCGACATGCTCTTATGTAAGCATTTACAGTACAAAGACATCAGAACTGTCAGCAGACGTGCTCAAACTTGAATCAACATAACCGTAGACCACTTCCACTCTTGGGTGGCCAAAAATTATTACAGTTTTTCTCAATTGCTAAAACACAATTTCTGAAACCTTGCTCCATTTCCCGAAAACATTAAACCTCATCTTCAAGCACTATTTACATAACCTCTGACTCCTCTTGCAAAATGAAACATTCGCCTCAAAACAGTTTTACCTGTGTTCAAAATCAAACACTGCTCTCAAATTATAAACAAAGTGATCAAAATGATACACACTCTCAAGCAGTCAGTAAACAATACACCGAAAAATAGAAAACACATTGTTCAAAACATACATTTCTCAGGGAGAAGTACCTTTTTAATCAAAAAAAATATTCACATTTTTCCGTCATTGTCTTTTGATGAACGGAAACATGTTCTATCATAGTAGCTCAAAATTGATCAGAAATTACTACTCTGCTTTGCTCTTTTCAATTTTGTTTTTTGTTCTTCCTCCTCCTTGTACCCCTATTTTTACAGTACTGTACCCTGCATCTCACAAACTTGTCCTTTGTCTCTGTGATACTGTAATTCTTGTTCTTTGTTGATATGAACCTGCAACCAGTCAAAATCTATTGAGCAGTTAGTACTGTTCATAAATGGAAAGCACAATGTTCAGGGCCATACAATTTGTCCATTGTACAGTATACAGCCTACAATGCACTGTACTACAGTATACAATACTAAAAAGGACAAAAATCAAAGGAGTAAACATGTGATCAATGTGCTTCTTCTTGTCTTTGGGCTGGGTCAGGCCAGAGCACTTCGTCGACATCACAAGCAATATTGTCCCTCCTGAGGCAACGGGGGAAGAAGCCTCTTGTGTGCCGTATCCAGCCCTGACATGATTCCTCCCCAATATCACCACAGGCTAAATCCATAGCTTGCAGCAGATTTACTCTGGTGTAGGGTTGTCTATCATACACTGTCCATCTCCAAGAGGAGAAAAACTCCTCAGGAAAGGCGAGTATGAAGGGAGGTATAAGTTGATATAAACTGACCATTGATGTTAAACCATTCCCTTACCTGAGCAGCTCGGTGGAAACTGACATTGTCCCACACTATCACATAGGTGGGAATGTGATTCTCATTTAGCTCTTGACCCTGCTGCTCATGAACCTGCTGCTCAAATAAAATATATCTTAGATTGGCAATAAATCTTAGAAGGTGCTGGGTGTTATAGGGCCCGAGTGTAACATGGTGATGTAGAACGCCATGGTTGCTGATAGCAGCAGAGATTGTGACATTGCCACCTCGTTGACCAGGGACTTCAACAATGGCCCGCTGTCCAATCATGTATCGGCCTCTCCTTCTCCTCTTTGTTAGATTGAAGCCTGCTTCATCGACAAAGATGAACTCATGGGGTCTGTCCAAGGATTCCAAGTCAAATATTGTCTGTGTAGAAATACAATATACTGTATATAGGATTTTGTAAGTCGTACAGAGACAGTGCTATACTGTAGAGTACAATTAGGCTTCTGATTCAAAATACATAGTATGTGTTAGTACTGTAGACAATCTGGATTTCAGTAAATGTTTCTGAATGTACACTTACTTGCACATACTGAGCTCGCAGTTCTTTCACCCTTGGTGAGTTGCGCTCAAAAGGTACTCTGTATAATTGTTTCATTCGCATCCTGTTACGATGGAGGACACGGTCAATTGTGGAAATGCTCACACTGTCGATTCCCTGGAAGTGTGTGTTGTCTTGTATCACTCGTGCCTGGATTTCTCTGAGTCGTATTGCATTATCTTGAAGGACCATGCCAACTATAACGGCCTCTTGCTCCCGAGTGAATATAGCTGTCCTTCCACCTGCATGTGGCAGCCTTGCAATTCTACAAAAAGTAGTTGTGCAGTTACAAAACATATTCATGCAGTACAATACATACAGTGATTAACTTTACAAAGGTCTATTGAAACAGCTGCATATAGTGTAGTACAGTAAATTTGCAAATCCAAAAATACAGTAGTATACTGTACCTGTTCTCTTCTCTGAATGTCCTTACTATGGTGGACACAGAAAATCAGCTCAAATTGGGTTGCACTCTAAGTCCTGCTTCCCTCATTGTCAGTCCATGGACAAGAACATGGTCTAACTGTTGCTCGAATTTCATCAGATATTTCCACTCTTTGTCTTCCTCTTTCTTTCCCTCCTCCTCCTCGCATACGCACTCGTCCTCTCACATTGTTTCTTCTATCCATTCTCAGACTTTCTCCTTCCCACCTTCAACAACCTGTTTGCTCTCTGAACTGGCTTATATTGGTTGTGTTGCATCATTTGAAACAGGTTAAATCAATTTTGAGTTGTGTGTTCTCTATTTGTATTTCATTGTTGCCACTTGTGTTTACTAGTATGGATGACATGTGCATTAGAGTGCAGAATGTGTTTTGAGAATGTGTTTGGTGTTTTGCTGAAAAGTCTAAGTGAGTGTGTTTTACCATGTGAAATGGTTTAAGGTATTGACAACAGACTGCATAATTAGCTAAATGAGTCCAGGCAACTGAGAACTATGTTCAGCCAATGGGTTTTAGTGTTTTAGCAATTGAGAAAAACTTTAATTGAAAGCCACGGCCCCACTAAGCCACACACCCAACATCATTTCCCAGTGTGCTTTGCCTTTTCAAGTGAATTGTAGAGTTACCACCCATGACTGAATTTGTTAATGACAGATACATGGTTGTCGAATTAATTTATTTTTCAGTCCTGTGGACTTCACCAAGTGAGCTCCTACTGTAGGCTAATGTTATCATTACAATGAAACTCTTTATGACAATATGTTACATATGTCATAAGGCCTTACTTTGATGGCCATGTTTGATTTAGTCACATTATGCTGGCTTGCAAAATTATATGTAATTCTTATTGGAATCCAGCCAGAGTTCAGACATCTAACAGTTAGAATTTGTATTCACCTGCAGCCTTGTATTTATAATGACTGTCAGAGTTAGGAACATTGATAAAGGAAACTACCTAAACCATTTGAAACTGGAACAACCATTTAAGTAACTGGTGCAATAAATCTAACTGATTGGATTAGTTCTATTGTATTTTATTGTATTGTATTTTATTTATCTTTGTGTAGCATAAGATTAATCAATCATTCAGTCAATGTACTGTACATAGCAAAAACACAGATTTAAAAAACAATCTTTACATTTCTTTTAGCTGCAGTAGAGCATGCTGGGAAATG
This sequence comes from Oncorhynchus tshawytscha, assembly GCF_018296145.1. NCBI lineage: Eukaryota > Metazoa > Chordata > Actinopteri > Salmoniformes > Salmonidae > Oncorhynchus > Oncorhynchus tshawytscha. The sequence goes on along the minus strand of NC_056454.1, from coordinate 24,293,733 downwards.
TTGGGTATGGTTTTGATGGGAAAGTTTTACTCTCAACATTGTAAAACGGACACACTCAACACTGGTTATTTATTTAACTCCTGAATCAACACTAGAAATGTTACACTGGAAACTCTTGTTGGGACCTAACTCTAACCCTGTCTCTCGAAAACAGGAAGCTAGTTACATAACTTCTTGTAAACTGATTTGGTTTGATTTGGCGTAATTTCCAACTTTTGCATCCTTGGATAAAGAGCTTGGGAAGTTAGTTTCAATCTTCCTTTGTGGAAAACATTCCCATCTACCAAATCTTGAACTTGGAGAAGTAATTTAACATAATTGATGTGGTTCTACTACTCTTAATTCACCTTTCATCACAAACCTTAGTCACAGTCTGTTATCTCAATAGTAGTAATAACCATCTCTCTTCCTTCTCTCTTTCTCTCTCTGTTAAGACATGGAGGATGGCTCGCCCTGTCTTAGACAGATGGTATTCGGGGTGGTGACCGCCATTGACATGCTTAATTACATCACCACGCGCGAGCGGCAGGGAAGCACACGCGAGCGCACGCTGTCAGAGTGCTCAATAACGTCAGAGTGCTCGCTGACCGACTAGCTGTGACCACTTCCTGTTTCCTGTGGAGAGGAGGAAGTGACCGCCCACCTGACACCCTCTAAGTAACGACAATGACGATGAAGATGATGTAGAAATTTAGAAGTGGTGGGGGTTGTGGTTTAGTCTTAAAATAAGTCAATATTAATTTCCTCCCCTTTTGACTACATTGATTTTGTTATTTGTCTGTGATGATAATAATTATTCACTGTAGCTTATACTGCGATTGAAGCAGCTTAGCTGGTTTCAGATACATGGTTTTCCTCTAACTTTAAGGTATGGAAATTGCATGTAACAAACAGTGTGCAACCAGACTGCCTTGCCTCTTCATTATCGAAAGTCTTTTACTTTTTAATCTACTTAAAAATAATAGTGTTCCTCTGACTTGTCATTTTTATTGCAGAGGATACTGAAACATTACAATATCCTCGCTAGACTAACAACTCAGTACATTTGAATCTTTCAGTTAAATAGTCATCATATAGCTACCATTTGTATTGCATTGAGATTTGTATATAACTGATATGCGAATGTGAGCTTCATCTTATTAAGACTTAAAAGCACATTATAGATTTTTGCTGCTTCTTTGATACCAATGAAGTTACATCACCATCTAGTGGCAGCTAAAGACAGGGCATGGGCCAAAAAATGGCTATTTGGGTTGCTCAGTGTGAAATGGTTACCAAGAAGAAGCGTTACGTTGACAACATTCAAAGAGATAGGATGTCGGTGAAGAGTACCTGTCTTTTTGTTTGAAGGCTTTGGTAAAGGAACCAAGGTCTCAGGGTAGGTCCGGTTAAGGATAGGAGAGTTTGGCACACATCCAAACTGCAACCCAAACAGTATGACTTGTGTTGGGTCATTTTTTTCTTCTATTGAAACGAGATGTATTGAATAAGTCTGTATTGAATAGTTTGTTGGCTGAGCGTGCACAGTGCAGCTCTTTTATACAGGCCTGTCTGTCTGGGTTAGGTTGTTTACGCCAAGGCTTGGGTTGTTTGAACTTTGTACCATTTGTCTGTACTTGTTGACTTCATGTACAATCATTCATGTGTAATGTTATGTATGACCATGGACCCAGAGCTGTTATGATCTATTTACTTTAGCAGGGATGTATTTGTATGTATATATGTCTTTAGTGTTCTTAAGACAGATGCTGCAGTATTTGTGTATGGTGATGCAGTTATGGAGGTGATATTTGAACTACATTCCTGTCTCTTTATTTCCACCCTGGCTCTGGTTTCAGTTGTTAATTTCATATTTCTCTTTATTTCTCTTAGTTGTTTTATTCAGGTGTTTTTGTGGTGTAAGTACAGTGGGGAGAACAAGTATTTTATACACTGCCGATTTTGCAGGTTTTCCTACTTACAAAGCATGTAGAGGTCTGTAATTTTTATCATGGGTACACTTCAACTGTGAGAGACGGAATCTAAAACAAAAATCCAGAATATCACATTGTATGATTTTTAAGTAATTAATTTCCATTTTATTGCATGACATAAGTATTTGATCACCTACCAACCAGTAAGAATTCCGGCTCTCACAGTTTTTCTTTAAAACGCCCTCCTGTTCTCCATTCATTACCTGTATTAACTGCACCTGTTTGAACTCGTTACCTGTATAAAAGACACCTGTCCACACACTCAATCAAACAGACTCCAACCTCTCCACAATGGCCAAGATCAGAGAGCTGTGTAAGGACATCAGGGATAGAATGGTAGACCTGCACAAGGCTGGGATGGGCTACAGGACAATAGGCAAGCAGCTTGGTGAGAAGGAAACAACTGTTGGCACAATTATTAGAAAATGGAAGAAGTTCAAGATGACGACCAATCACCCTCGGTCTGGGGATCCATGCAAGATCTCACCTCGTGGGGCATCAATGATCATGAGGATGGTGAGGGATCAGCCCAGAACTACACGGCAGGACCTGGTCAATGACCTGAAGAGAGCTGGGACCACAGTCTCAAAGAAAACCATTAGTAACACACTACGCCGTCATGGATTAAAATCCTGCAGCGCATGCAAGGTCCCCCTGCTCAAGCCAGCGCATGTCCAGGCCCGTCTGAAGTTTGCCAATGACCATCTGGATGATCCAGAGGAGGAATGGGAGAAGGTCATGTGGTCTGATGAGACAAAAATAGAGCTTTTTGGTCTAAACTCCACTCGCCGTGGTTTGGAGGAAGAAGAAGGATGAGTACAACCCCAAGAACACCATCCCAACCATGAAGCATGGAGGTGGAATCATAATTCTTTGGGGATGCTTTTCTGCAAAGGGGGCAGGACGACTGCGCCGTATTGAGGGGAGGGATGGATGGGGCCATGTATCGCGAGATCTTTGCCAACAACCTCCTTCCCTCAGTAAGAGCATTGAAGATGGGTCGTGGCTGGGTCTTCCAGCATGACAATGAACCAAAACACACAGCCAGGGCAACTAAGGAGTGGCTCCGTAAGAAGCATCTCAAGGTCCTGGAGTGGCCTAGCCAGTCTCCAGACCTGAACCCAATAGTAAATCTTTGGAGGGAGCTGAATGTCCGTATTGCCCAGTGACAGCCCCGAAACCTGAAGGCTCTGGAGAAGGTTTGTATGGAGGAGTGGGCCAAAATCCCTGCTGCAGTGTGTGCAAACCTGGTCAAGAACTACAGGAAACGTAGGATCTCTGTAATTGCAAACAAAGATTCCTGTACCAAATATTAAGTTCTGCTTTTCTGATGTATCAAATACTTATGTCATGCAAAAAAAAAATGCAAATGAATTACTTAAAAATCATACAATGTGATATTCTGGATTTTTGTTTTAGACTCCGTCTCTCACAGTTGAAGTGTACCTATGATACAAATGACAAAAAAATACATGCTTTGTAAGTAGGAAAACCTGCAAAATCAGCAGTGTATCAAATACTTGTTCTCCCCACTGTATATTATTACTTGCTTCCAATAAAGGCTTGTTCTTTTTCTCTTGAACATTTTTATTTTATTTAACCTTCATTTAACTAGGCAAGTCAGTTAAGAACAAATTCTTGTTTACAATGACGACCAACCAAAAGGCTTCCTGCGGGGACGAGGGCCTGAAAAAAACAAAACTAAAATACATTATAAATATAGGACAAAACACACATCACAACAAGAGAGACCTAAGACAACAACATAGCAAGGCATCAACACATGATAAGACACCATGGTAGCAACACAACATGGTAGCAGCACAAAACATGGTACAAACATTATTGGGCAGACAACAGCATAAAGGGCAAGAAGGTAGAGACAACAACACATCACACTAAGCAGCCACAACTGTCACTAAGAGTGTCCATGATTGAGTCTTTGAATGAAGAGATTGAGATAAAACTGTCCAGTTTGAGTGTTTGCTGCAGCTCGTTCCAGTCGCTAGCTGCAGCGAACTGAAAAGAGGAGCGACCCAGGGATGTGTGTGCTTTGGGGACCTTTAACAGAATGTGACTGGCAGAACGGGTGTTGTATGTGGAGGATGAGGGCTGCAGTAGATATCTCAGATAGGGGGGAGTGAGGCCTAAGATGGTTTTATAAATAAGCATCAATCAGGGGGTGGTGTATTTGCGCACGTGGGTGTACATGTTTTCTTGTTGATCACAGTTTTACATGTGGGTAAGAGGTGTGGATGCATGTGTTATGGTCTTAATGCTCAATGCTTCAATTAAAGACAATTACAGTGGAAGATTGTGCACATTCAGTACACATTTTCCCCATAAGGGGGCAGTGCTAGCCTATGGTGCCTAGTTGGAACAAAATCTTGCAGTACCTGCAGCACTCCAGAAACAGGGTTGCTTACCCATTCTTATGGACAAGGTATGAATGACAGCAACACATTCTTTGGTTTAGTTTCCCTGGCACTGTTTCCAAATGCTAATGTTTTAACATTTGTTTCACAAATCCCATTCAAGTCATGGGACCGATATTAGCATTTAATCAAATGTACTGCTAGTTTACACAATTTGCCATGAGGCTGAGAGAAAATGTTGCTATTTTCCTGCAAATTATGACACAATTTACCATGGGGCAGAGAAGAAAAATTGCAGTTTTATACAGTAATTTCAGAAAGTATTCAGACCCTTTACTCAGTACTTTGTTGAAGCACCTTTGGCAGCGATTACAGCCTTGAGTATTCTTGGGTATGACACTACAAGCTTGGCACACCTATATTGGGAGTTTTTCCCATTCTTCTCTACAGATCCTCTCGAGCTCTGTCCGGTTGGATGGGGAGCGTCGCTGCACAGCTATTTTCAGGTCCCTCCAGAGATGTTAGATCGGCTTCAAGTCAAGGCTCTGGTTGGGCCACTCAAGACATTTAGAGACTTGTCGCGAAGCAACTCCTGTGTTCTCTTGGCTGTGTGCTTAGGGTCGTTGTCCTGTTGGAAGGTGAACATTTGCCCCAGTCTGGGGTTCTCAGCACTCTGGAGCAGGTTTTCATCAACGTTCTTTGTAATTTTTCCCTCGATCATGATGATTCTCCCTGTCCCTGCCGCTGAAAAATATCCCCACAGCATGATGCTGCCGTCACCATGATTCACCGTAGGGATGGTTCCAGGTTTCCTCATGACGTAAACCTTGGCATTCGGGCCGAAGAGTTCAATCTTGGTTTGATCAGTCCATAGAATCTTGTTTATTATGGTCTAAGAGTCCTTTAGGTGCCTTTTGGCAAACTCCAAGCAGGCTATCATGTGCCTGTTACTAAGGAGTGGCTTCCGTCTGGCCACTCTACCATAAGGCCTGATTGGTGGAGTGCTGCAGAGATGGTTGTCCTTCTGGCAGGTTCTCCCATCTCCACTGAGGAACTTTGGAGCTCTGTCAGAGTGACCATCGGGTTCTTGGGTCACCTCCCTGACGAAGGAGCTTTGCACCTGATTTCTCAGTTTGGGCGGCCAGCTCTAGGAAGAGTCTTGTCACGTTCTGACCTTTATTTTCTTTGTTTTGTCTTTATTTAGTATGGTCAGGGTGTGAGTTGGGGTGGGCAGTCTATGTTTGTTTTTCTGTTTGGTTTCTGTTTCGGCCTAGTATGGTTCTCAATCAGAGGCAGGTGTCGTTAGTTGTCTCTGTTTGAGAATCATACTTAGGTAGCCTGGGTTTCACTTTTGAGTGGTGGGTGTTTGTTGCCACACGGTACTGTTTCGGTTTTCGTTCATGTTCACGTTTATTGTTTTGTATCTCATAGTGTTCAGTTTATGTCTTAAAATAAACGTTATGGACACTTACCACGCTGTGCATTGGTCCTCTGATCCTTCTCGCTTCTCCTCCTCAGAAGAGGAGGAGGAGGAATGCCGTTACAGAAACACCCACCACCAGAGGACCAAGCAGCATGGTAACAGGCAGCAGCAGCAGGAGAGGCAGTGATACCAGGAGAACTGGACTTGGGAGGAGATTCTGGACGGTAAAGGACCCTGGGAACAGCCAGGGGAATATCGCCGCCCCAAAGCAAATAAAATCAAATCAAATCAAATGTTATTTGTCACATACACATGGTTAGCAGATGTTAATGTGAGTGTAGCGAAATGCTTGTGCTTCTAGTTCCGACAATGCAGTAATAATCCAACAAGTAATCTAACTAACAATTCCAAAAAAAAAACTACTGTCTTATACACAGTGTAAGGGGATAAAGAATATGTACATAAAGATGTATGAATGAGTGATGGTACACAGCAGCTTAGGCAAGATACAGTAGATGGTATCGAGTACAGTATATACATATGAGATGAGTATGTAAACAAAGTGGCATAGTTAAAGTGGCTAGTGATACATGTATTACATAAGGATGCAGTAGATGATATAGAGTACAGTATATACGTATACATATGAGATTAATAATGTAGGGTATGTAAACATTATATTAGGTAGCATTGTTTAAAGTGACTAGTGATATATTTTACATCATTTCCCATCAATTCCCATTATTAAAGTGGCTGGAGTTGAGTCAGTGTGTTGGCAGCAGCCACTCAATGTTAGTGGTGGCTGTTTAACAGTCTGATGGCCTTGAGATAGAAGCTGTTTTTCAGTCTCTCGGTCCCAGCTTTGATGCACCTGTACTGACCTCGCCTTCTGGATGATAGCGGGGTGAACAGGCAGTGGCTCGGGTGGTTGTTGTCCTTGATGATCTTTATGGCCTTCCTGTAACATCGGGTGGTGTAGGTGTCCTGGAGGGCAGGTAGTTTGCCCCCGGTGATGCGTTGTGCAGACCTCACTACCCTCTGGAGAGCCTTACGGTTGTGGGCGGAGCAGTTGATACAGTGATACAGCCCGCCAGGATGCTCTCGATTGTGCATCTGTAGAAGTTTGTGAGTGCTTTTGGTGACAAGCCGAATTTCTTCAGCCTCCTGAGGTTGAAGAGGCGCTGCTGCGCCTTCTTCACGATGCTGTCTGTGTGAGTGGACCAATTCAGTTTGTCTGTGATGTGTATGCCGAGGAACTTAAAACTTACTAACCTCTCCACTACTGTTCCATCGATGTGGATAGGGGGGTGTTCCCTCTGCTGTTTCCTGAAGTCCACAATCATCTCCTTAGTTTTGTTGACGTTGAGTGTGAGGTTATTTTCCTGACACCACACTCCGAGGGCCCTCACCTCCTCCCTGTAGGCCGTCTCGTCGTTGTTGGTAATCAAGCCTACCACTGTTGTGTCGTCCGCAAACTTGATGATTGAGTTGGAGGCGTGCGTGGCCACGCAGTCGTGGGTGAACAGGGAGTACAGGAGAGGGCTCAGAACGCACCCTTGTGGGGCCCCAGTGTTGAGGATCAGCGGGGTGGAGATGTTGTTGCCTACCCTCACCACCTGGGGGCGGCCCGTCAGGAAGTCCAGTACCCAGTTGCACAGGGCGGGGTCGAGACCCAGGGTCTCGAGCTTGATGACGAGCTTGTAGGGTACTATGGTGTTGAATGCCGAGCTGTAGTCGATGAACAGCATTCTCACATAGGTATTCCTCTTGTCCAGATGGGTTAGGGCAGTGTGCAGTGTGGTTGAGATTGCATCGTCTGTGGACCTATTTGGGCGGTAAGCAAATTGGAGTGGGTCTAGGGTGTCAGGTAGGGTGGAGGTGATATGGTCCTTGACTAGTCTCTCAAAGCACTTCATGATGACGGAAGTGAGTGCTACGGGGCGGTAGTCGTTTAGCTCAGTTACCTTAGCTTTCTTGGGAACAGGAACAATGGTGGCCTTCTTGAAGCATGTGGGAACAGCAGACTGGTATAGGGATTGATTGAATATGTCCGTGAACACACCGGCCAGCTGGTCTGCGCATGCTCTGAGGGCGCGGCTGGGGATGCTGTCTGGGCCTGCAGCCTTGCGAGGGTTAACACGTTTAAATGTTTTACTCACCTCGGCTGCAGTGAAGGAGAGTCTGCATGTTTTCGTTGCAGGCCGTGTCAGTGGCACTGTATTGTCCTCAAAGCGGGCCAAAAAGTTATTTAGTCTGCCTGGGAGCAAGACATCCTGGTCCGTGACTGGGCTGGTTTTCTTCTTGTAGTCCGTGATTGACTGTAGACCCTGTCACATACCTCTTGCGTCTGAGCCGTTGAATTGAGATTCTACTTTGTCTCTATACTGACGCTTAGCTTGTTTGATAGCCTTGCGGAGGGAATAGCTGCACTGTTTGTATTCGGTCATGTTACCAGTCACCTTGCCCTGATTAAAAGCAGTGGTTCGCGCTTTCAGTTTCATGCGAATGCTGCCATCAATCCACGGTTTCTGGTTAGGGAATGTTTTAATCGTTGCTATGGGAACGACATCTTCAACGCACGTTCTAATGAACTCGCACACCGAATCAGTGTATTCGTCAATGTTGTTATCTGACGCAATACGAAACATATCCCAGTCCACGGAAGATGGAAGCAGTCTTGGAGTGTGGAATCAGCTTGGTCGGACCAGCTTTGGACAGACCTCAGCGTGGGAGCTTTTTGTTTTAGTTTCTGTCTGTAGGCAGGGATCAGCAAAATGGAGTCGTGGTCAGCTTTTCCGAAAGGAGGGCAGGGCAGGGCCTTATATGCGTCGCGGAAGTTAGAGTAACAATGATCCAAGGTTTTTTCAGCCCTAGTTGCGCAATCGACATGCTGATACAATTTAGGGAGTCTTGTTTTCAGATTAGCCTTGTTAAAATCCCCAGCTACAATGAATGCAGCCTCAGGATGTAGAGATTCCAGTTTGCAAAGAGTCAAATAAAGTTTGTTCAGAGCCATCGATGTGTCTGCTTGGGGGGGAATATATACGGCTGTGATTATAATCGAAGACAATTCTCTTGGTAGATAATGCGGTCGACATTTGATTGTGAGGAATTCTAAATCAGGTGAACAGAAGGATTTGACTTCCTGTATATTTCTGTGATCACACCACGTCTCGTTAGCCATAAGGCATACGCCCCCGCCCCTCTTCTTACCAGAAATATGTTTGTTTCTGTCGGCGCGATGCGTGGAGAAACCCGCTGGCTGCACCGCCTCCGATAGCGTCTCTCCAGTGAGCCATGTTTCCCTGAAGCAAAGAACGTTACAGTCTCTGATGTCCCTCTGGAATGCTACCCTTGCTCGGATTTCATCGACCTTGTTGTCAAGAGACTGGACATTGGCGAGAAGAATGCTAGGGAGTGGTGCACGATGTGCCCGTCTCCGGAGTCTGACCAGAAGACCGCCTCGTTTCCCTCTTTTACGGAGTCGATTTTTTGGGTCGCCGGCTGGGATCCATTCCGTTGTCCTGGTTGAAAGGCAGAACACAGGATCCGCTTCGTGAAAATCATATTCTTGGTCGTACTGATGGTGAGTTGATGCTGATCTTATATTCAGTAGTTCTTCTCGACTGTATGTAATGAAACCTAAGATGACCTGGGGAACTAATGTAAGAAATAACACGTAAAAAAACAAAAAACTGCATAGTTTCCTAGGAACGCGAAGCGAGGCGGCCATCTCTGTCGGCGCCGGAAGGCAGCGAAAGAGCTGAAGGCAGCGAAAGCCGAGGGGCGGCATTATGAGGAGCTAGCACGTATTGGGGGGGGGGGGTAGGCACACGGGGATTGTGGCGAAGCCAGGTAGGAGACCTGTGCCAACTTCCCGTGCTTACCGGAGAGCGAGAGGGACCGGGCAGGCACCGTGTTATGCGGTGGAGTGCACAGTTTCCCCAGTGCATGTGCATAGCCCGGTGCGGTACATTCCTCGTATCGGCCGTGTTAGAGTGGGCATCGAGCCTGGTGCCATGAAGCCGGCTCTACGCATCTGGTCTCCAGTGCGTCTACTTGGGCCGGCGTACATGGCACCAGCCTTATGCATGGTGTCCCCGGTTCGCCAGCACAGCCCAGTGTGTGCTATTCCACCTCGCCGCACTGTCCTGGCTACGGGGAGCATTCAACCAGATAAGATTGGGCAGGCTCGGTGCTCAAGAACTCCAGTGCGCCTGCACGGTCCGGTCTACCCAGTGCCACCTCCATGCACCAGCCCTCCGGTGGCAGCCCCCTGCACCAGGCTGTCCCTCCGTCTTCTGCCTACAGGTGCTCCCGCCTGTCCAGCGCTGCCAGAGCCTTCCTCCTCTCCAGCGCTGCCAGAGTCTCCCGTATGTCCTGAGCTGCCAGAGACTCCCGTCTGTCCTGAGCCGCCAGAGTCTCCCGTTTGTCCTGAGGCGCCAGAGTCTCCCGTCTGTCCTGAGGCGCCAGAGTCTCCCGTCTGTCCTGAGGCGCCAGAGTCTCCCGTCTGTCCTGAGCCACCAGAGTCTCCCGTCTGTCCTGAGCCGCCAGAGTCTCCCATCTGTCCTGAGCCGCCAGAGCCGCCAGTCTGTCCTGGGGCCGCCAGAGCCACCAGTCAGCCAGGAGCGCCAGTCAGCCAGGAGCCGCCGGAGCCGCCAGCCAGCCAGGGGCCTCCGGAGCTGTCAGCCAGCCAGGAGCTTCCGGCCAGCCAGAAGCCATCAGCCAGCCAGAAGCCATCAGCCAGCCAGGAGCCGCCGGAGCCGTCAGCCAGCCAGGAGCCGTCGGAGCCGTCAGTCAGCCAGGAGCCGCCGGAGCCGATGGCCAGCCAGGGGCCTCCGGAGCCGTCAGCCAGCCAGAAGCCGTCAGCCAGCCAGGAGTCGCCAGAGCCGTCAGCCAGCCAGGAGCCACTGGAGCCGTCAGTCAGCCAGGAGCTGCCGGAGCCGATGGCCAGCCAGGGGCCTCCGGAGCCGTCAGCCAGCCAGGAGTCACTGGAGCCGTCAGTCAGCCAGGAGCTGCCGGAGCCGTCCGGAGCTGCCGGAGTCTCCCGCCTTTCCGGCGCTGCCGGGGTCTCTCGCCTGTCCGGCACTGCCAGAGTCTCCCGCCTGTCCGGCGCTGCCGGAATCTCCCGTCCATTTGGGACCCATGGCTAGGGTCCCCAGTCGGAGGTCGGCGGCGAGGGTCGCCGCTCATAAGAGGCCACGGGGGCGGTTGAGGAGGCGGACAAAAACTGTGGTGAAGTGGGGTCCACGTCCCGCGCCAGAGCCGCCACCGCGGACAGACACCCACCCAGACCCTCCCCTATAGGTTCAGGTTTTGCGGCCAGAGTCCGCACCTTTGGGGGGGGGTACTGTCACGTTCTGACCTTTATTTCCTTTGTTTTGTCTTTATTTAGTATGGTCAGGGTGTGAGTTGGTGTGGGTAGTCTATGTTTGTTTTTCTATGTTTGGTTTCTGTTTCGGCCTAGTATGGTTCTCAATCAGAGGCAGGTGTCGTTAGTTGTCTCTGATTAAGAATCATACTTAGGTAGCCTGGGTTTCACTTTTGAGTGGTGGGTGTTTGTTGCCACACGGTACTGTTTCGGTTTTCGTTCATGTTCACGTTTATTGTTTTGTATTTCATAGTGTTTAGTTTATGTCTGGAAATAAACGTTATGGACACTTACCACGCTGCGCATTGGTCCTCCGATCCTTCTCGCTTCGCCTCCTCAGAAGCGGAGGAGGAATGCTGTTACAAGTCTTGGTGGTTCCTAACTTCTTCCAATTATGAATGATAGAGGCCACTATGTTCTTGGAGACCTTCAATGCTGCAAAACCATTTTTTATACCCTTCTCCAGATCTGTGCCTCGACACAATCCTGTCTCGGGGCTCTACGGACAACTCCTTTGACCTCATAGCTTAGTTTTTGCTCTGCATGCACTGTCAACTGTGGAATCTTATATAGACAGGTGTGTGCCTTTCCAAATCACGTCAAATCAGTTGAATTTACCACAGGTGGACTTCAATCAAGTTGTAGAAACATCTCAAGTCTGATCAATGGAAACCAGATGCACCTGAGCTCAATTTCGAATCTCATAGCAAAGGGTCTGAATACTTATGTAAATAAGGTATTTATGTTTTTTATTTTTTATAAATTTGCAACCATTTCTAAACCTGTTTTCGCTTTGTCATTATGGGGTAGTTAGTTCTTTTTGTCTTCCCATCCTGTGAGAGTGAATGTCATTTCAGTTCATCTGTTCTGTTATATTCAATCAAATCTGACAAACCCAGTGCACTGCTTGCTATGGCTTCTATCTGATGGAGCTTGCCTGTTTAGGTAAAAACACAAATAATGCCCAGTTTTGAACAGTGACAAGTAAAGAGCATTAAATAAATAAATACATTTCTGGCACCTGTGTTGGTGGGCCTGGGCACACTAAGCTCCAGACACACTTTTAAAAAAAATACATTAAACTTTTATTTAACTAGGCAAGTCAGTTAAAGAACAAAATCTTATTTACAATGACAGCCTATCCCGGCCAAACCCAGGCGACCCTGGGCCAATTGTGCGCCGCCCTATGGGACTCCCAATCACAGCCGGATGTGATACAGCCTGGATCAAACCAGGGACTGTCGTGACACCTCTTCCACTGAGATGCAGTGCCTTAGACCGATACGCCACTCGGGAGCCCAACACAGTGACGTCCTCTTACTTACCCCGCATACTGTATACAGATCACCTTGTCTGGATCCCTGACCCACTAAGTTTCCCCTATGACATGTAGTTAGGTTTCCCCTATGACATGTAGTTAGGTTTCCCCTATGACATGTAGTTAAGTTGCCACTATGACATGTAGTTAGGTTGCCACTATGACATGTAGTTAAGTTGCCACTATGACATGTAGTTAAGTTTCAAATATGAGATGTAGTTAGGTTTCCCCTATGACATGTAGTTAAGTTGCCACTATGACATGTAGTTAAGTTGCCACTATGACATGTAGTTAAGTTTCCCCTATGACATGTAGTTAGGTTGCCACTATGACATGTAGTTAGGTTTCAAATATGACATGTAGTTAGGTTTCCACTATGACATGTAGTTAAGTTGCCACTATGACATGTAGTTAGGTTGCCACTATGACATGTAGTTAAGTTGCCACTATGACATGTAGTTAAGTTTCAAATATGAGATGTAGTTAGGTTTCCCCTATGACATGTAGTTAAGTTGCCACTATGACATGTAGTTAAGTTTCCCCTATGACATGTAGTTAGGTTGCCACTATGACATGTAGTTAAGTTTCAAATATGACATGTAGTTAAGTTGCCACGATGACATGTAGTTAAGTTGCCACTATGACATGTAGTTAAGTTGCCACTATGACATGTAGTTAGGTTGCCACTATGACATGTAGTTAAGTTGCCACTATGACATGTAGTTAGGTTGCCACTATGACATGTAGTTAAGTTGCCACTATGACATGTAGTTAAGTTGCCACTATGACATGTAGTTAGGTTGCCACTATGACATGTAGTTAAGTTGCCACTATGACATGTAGTTAGTTGCCACTATGACATGTAGTTAAGTTGCCACTATGACATGTAGTTTGCCACTATGACATGGCCACTATGACATGTAGTTAAGTTGCCACTATGACATGTAGTTAAGTTGCCACTATGACATGTAGTTAAGTTGCCACTATGACATGTAGTTAGGCTGCCACTATGACATGTAGTTAAGTTGCCACTATGACATGTAGTTAAGTTGCCACTATGACATGTAGTTAGGTTGCCACTATGACATGTAGTTAAGTTGCCACTTTGACATGTAGTTACAGTATACACTACATGGCCAAAAGTATGTGGACATGCCTTCAAATTTGTGGATTTGGCTATTTCAGCCACACCTGTTGCTGACAAGTATATAAAATTGAGCACACCTTCATGCAATCTTCATAGACAAACATTGGCAGTAGAATGGCCTGTACTGAAGAGCTCAGTGACTTTCAATGTGGCACTGTTATAGGATACCACCTTTCCAACATATCAGTTTGTCAAATTTCTGCTCTGCTAGAGCTGCCCTGATCAACAACAACCGCTCAGCCGAGAAGTGGTAGGCCACACAAGCTCATAGAACGGAACTAGTGAGTACTGAAGCGCGTTGGGCGTAAAAAAGCACTCACTACCGTGTTCCAAACTGAATATAGAAGCAAGAACTGCTAGTTGGGAGCTTCATGAAATGGGTGTCCATTTCCGAGTAGCCACACACAATCCTAAGATCACCTTGCGCAATGCCAAGCGTCGGCTGGAGTGGTGTAAAGCTCGCTGCCATTGGACTCTGGAGCAGTGGAAACATGTTCTCTGGAGTGATGAATCACGCTTCACCATCTGAATGAATCTGGGTTTGTTGGATGCCAGGAAAATGCTACCTGCCTGAACGCATAGTGCCAACGGTAAATTTTGGTGGAGGAGGAATAATGGTCTGAGGTTGTTTTTAATGGTTTGGACTAGGTCCCTTAGTTCCATTGAAGGGAAATCTTAACTCTACAGCATACAATGACGATTCTGTGCTTCCAACTTTGTGGTAACAGTTTGGAGAAGGCCCTTTCCTGTTTCAGCATGACAATACCCCCATGCACAAAGCGAGGTCCATACAGAAATGGGTTGTTGAGATCGGTGTGGAAGAACTTGACTTGCCTGCACATAGCCCTGACCTCAATCCTATCAAACACCTTTGGGATTAATTGAAACGCCGACTGTGAGTCAGGCCTAATCCCCCAACATCAGTGCCCGACCTCACTAATGCTCTTGTGGCTGAATGGAAGCAAGTCTCCGCAGCAATGTTCCAACATCTAGTGGAAAACCTTCCCAGAAGAGTGGAGGCTGTTATAGCACCAAAGGGGGGGTGACCAACTCCATATTAATGGGCATGATTTTGGAATGAGATGTTTGACGATCATGTAATGTACATACAGACTCTCTCATTGACACACACTATAGGCCTGTAGCTCATTCAAACCCTCAGTATTAAGACAAAACAGGATGAGAGAGAGATTGTGACACCTGTCACAGGAAGAGAGTCAAGCCACTGTATTCATAACAGAAAATGTACACCAGAAACACACACACATGGTGTGGATAACATGTCCCTGTGGTGTCTCTTGGTGGCACTTGAGCCCTATCAGTTTCAGCACGGGCAAACGGCCATAAGCGATGACGGAGAATGCTTGTCACTGGGCCCTTGGCCCTGCTTATGTCACCCGGTTAGACATGGGCCACTTGTCCCTGAGCGCCGGTGTCAGTGACAACCCCTCCGATACACCGGATCACCGCCTCAGCTCTGCCATTAGCTAATGCCAGAATAGTCACATGATCGTACCAGCAGGGTCACAAACCAGGACCCATGCCTAGAAAGCTATAGTTACGTTACGTCAATGACCCAACGTCTGTTATTGTGGCTGTCACTGTCACTCAATGTCTGTCACAAACACATGGACATAATGTAACTGATGTACAGTTGAAGTCAGAAGTTAACATACACCTTAGCCAAATACATTTAAACTCAGTGTATCACAATTCCTGACATTTAATCCTAGTAAAAATTCCCTGTCTTAGGTCAGTTAGGATCACCACTTTATTTTAAGAATGTGAAATGTCAGAATAATAGTAGAGAGAATGATTTATTTCAGCTTTTATTTCTTTCATCACATTCTCAGTGGGTCAGATGTTTACATACACTCAATTAGTATTTGGTAGCATTGCCTTTAAATTGTTTAACTTGGGACAAACATTTTGGGTAGCCTTCCACAAGCTTCCCACAATAAGTTGGGTGAATTTTGGCCCATTCCTCCTGACAGAGCTGGTGTGACTGAGTCAGGTTTGTAGGCCTCCTTGCTCGCACACACTTTTTCAGTTCTGCCCACAATTTTTTTATAGGATGAGGTCAGAGCTTTGTGATGGCCACTCCAATACCTTGACTTTGTTGTCCTTAAGCCATTTTGCCACAACTTTGGAAATATGCTTGGGGTCATTGTCCATTTGGAAGACCCATTTGTGACCAAGCTTTAACTTCCTGACTGATGTCTTGAGATGTTGCTTCAATATATCCACAAATTTTTCCTCCCCCATGATGCCATCTATTTTGTGAAGTGCACCACTCCCTCCTGCAGCACAGCACCCCCACAACATGATGCTGCCACCCCTGTGCTTCACGGTTGGGATGGTGTTCTTCGGCTTGCAAGCCTCCCCCTTTTTCCTCCAAACATAACGATGGTCTTTATGGCCAAACAGTTATATTTTGTTTCATCAGACCCGAGGACATGTCTCCAAAAAGTACGATCTTTGTCCGCATGTGTAGTTGCAAACCGTAGTCTGGCTTTTTTATGGAGGTTTTGGAGCAGTGGCTTCTTCCTTGCTGAGCGGCCTTTCAGGTTATGTCGATATAGGACTCATTTTACTGTGGATACAGATACTTTTGTACCTGTTTCCTCCAGCATCTTCACAAGGTCCTTTGCTGTTGTTCTGGGATTGATTTGCACTTTTCGCACCAAAGTACGTTCATGTCTAAGAGACAGAACACGTCTCCTTCTTGAGCGGTATGATGGCTGCGTGGTCCCATGGTGTCTATACTTGTGTCCTATTGTATGTACAGATGAACGTGGTTACGTTGGTTAGGCTGTTTACATGTCATCCAGAATATTGGTGACTGTAACTGTGCTGCTGGTGTAACGGATGTGAAACTGCTAGCTAGTTAGCGGTGGTGTGCGCTAAATAGCGTTTCAATCGGTGACGTCACTTGCTTTGAGACCTTGAAATAGTGGTTCCCCTTGTTCTGCAAGGGCCGCGGCTTTTGTGGAGAGATGGGTAACGATGCTTCGTGGGTGACTGTTGTTGATGTGTGCAGAGGGTCCCTGGTTCGCGCCTGGGTATGGGCGAGGGGACGGTCTAAATTTATACTGTTACATTGGTGCCGTGACCCTGATCACTGGTTGCTGTGGAAAAGGAGGAGGTCAAAAGGGGGGTGAGTGTAACGGATGTGAAACTGCTAGCTAGTTAGCGGTTGTGCGCGCTAAATAGCGTTTCAATCGGTGACGTCACTTGCTCTGAGACCTTGAAGTAGTGGTTCCCCTTGCTCTGCAAGGGCTGCGGGTTTTGTGGAGCGAAGGGTAACGATGCTTCGTGGGTGACTGTTGTTGATGTGTGCAGAGGGTCCCTGGTTCGCGCCCGTGTAAGGGCGAGGGGACGGTCTAAAGTTATACTGTTACACTGGCAACATTTTAATTATGCGTTTTTGCCAACCTTACTGACACCGGCTATATTCAATGTGTGTTGAACGTATGTAAATCATCAGTTATTCTGCAGTCTGGCACACTCAGACGAGAGTGCTCTGAAATCGGAGTAGATGACCAGACTGAATTTACGAACATACCTGAAATGGTTACTTACATAGTGGAGTCTTTTGTTAAGACATGTAGCTAGCTAGCTAGCTAAACAATAACCCATAATCCCAACTCATGACATTATTACCCTGCATGAATCTGCAGGTAGCTAACCAACCAGGTTCAATGTCAGCTAGCTAAGATTAGGCTGTAACTAGTCAAGCAAATTGCTCTGAGATATGAATAATAAGCTCATAGATATAACCTTAGCTAGCAAGCCAGCCAGCTAATGTTAGCTAGCTAACAGTACTATTTAACATGAAATGAAACCCCTTTCTGTCAAAATTAGAAACGTGTAATATCTGAAAATGTAGCTCGCTAGACTATCATAGATGAACGTGTGTCCTGTCACGGATGCCATGGTTGCCCTTAGTTTGGAGATGTAATCTGGAGACAGGTGTTTTCTCCATCTCCTTAGCTCTCATACTTGAATTCCACTGATTTCAAAAGTCGGTCCTCCAGAAAGTAGAGAGCAACAGCTATGCAGTTTTACTATGCGATACACAGGATTACCTACACATACTGACCAGCTAAATTAGAGAGAGGCATGCTATATGGCAGAACAATCCAAGCACATCTCTCTGCAAATCCAGTCCACTCATTATCTCAGCCAATCATGGCTAGCGGGAAGGTTGCTGACCTTTTCTGTGGCTAAACCAACTAGGCTCATAATTTAACCATTTTATTCATATTTACAGATGGCATACAAGTTTGTTAGTAAGGCACATGAAAGTTCATATGTTCGAGTAGGCATTTCTGCCAAAAACATGCAGATAAGTGTTGCCAATGATGTCATCTGTGTGCATCATGTGATTTTAACCAATTATGAATTGGTATTGCCTACTAATTGTCTACTAATTGGTTGATGATGTTATTGGAAACACTTATCTTCTATTTTTTTACTACAAAACATAGAAACAAGCTATTTTCAAATAGGTTGATCTTCTATATTAAGAGTGCAAAAGTTTGTGATAGAAAAAAGCAAACTGAGATAAAGCGAGAGAGAGTGAGAGAGAGAGAGAGAGAGAGAGAGAGAGAGAGAGAGCCACATCTTTCAACAGAGCCACACCTTTCTCTCCTCCAATCAGATCATCCAATGCCCCCACCCTGGCTATGCCCACTCTTGACCCACTTCTCTGTGGGAAAAAATGTAAATGGCTAATTGTCAGCTAATTGAGTGACTGACATAACAAGATAAAAACGTCTGATGCACAATCATATTTTGAAATTGCACTTGGTGTTTTCTACTATCCTAAGTTGAGACCCTGACTGAGCTCATTCTTTTGGGCTCGTGGGCACTCTATTGGCCGAGGGTTCTATGCGACAGCTTATGCCGGTTATGCCTGGAGCCGGCCCTGGCTGGTACATTCACAACATTGATCCTAAAGTCACCAGTATTGTGTGAGACCCTGATTGTGTCAGTTTTACTCTGTGGTGACAAAAACGTTCCCATCAAAACCACGCCCATCATTATTTTATTTCCCAGTATGTTTTACTGCAGTTCAATTTTTTGGGATCATTTTTAATATCTGTGTTTTTGCATGTACATGGATTGAATGATTAATCTTATGCTACACAAATATTAATATCCTACGTTTTTCTGAACTAATCCAATCAGTTACTTAGATATATTGCACCTGTTACTGAAATGGTTGTTCCATTTTAAATGGTTTAGGTAGTCCCGTTTGACAATTACTCTGAATGTAGGTTGTGGTGAATAAAAAGTCAAACTATTGGATGTCCTAACTCTGTCTGGATTCCAATAGGAATTACATATTGCTTTGCAAGCCAATATAATGTGATTTTCAGGCCTGATGTGGCCTGTAAACCAGCAGGTTCCTAACACCACTGCGTTGGGGTAATACATGGCCATTGAAGTAAGGCATGACATGTAATGTATTGTTATAAAAAGTTTAATTTTGATATAATTTACCTACAGAAGGACCTCATGTAACTGATGTGAAATGGCTAACTAGTTAGCGGGGTGTGAGCTAGTAGCGTTTCAATCGGTGATGTCACTCGCTCTGAGACATTGAAGTAGTTGTTCCCCTTGCTCTGCAAGGGCCGCTGCTTTTATGGAGCGATGGGTAATGATGCTTTGTGGGAGGCAGTTGTTGATGTGTGCAGAGGGTCCTTGGTTCGAGCCCAGGTAGGGGTGAGGAGAGGGACGGAAGGTATACTGTTACATTGATGCTGTTGACCTGGATCACTGGTTGCTGCGGAAAAGGAGGAGGTCAAAAGGGGGGTGAGTGTAACCCATGTGAAATGGCTAGCTAGTTAGCGGGGTGCGCGCTAATAGCGGTTCAATCGGTGACGTCACTCACTCTGAGACCTTGAAGTAGTTGTTCCCCTTACTCTGCAAGGGCAGCGGCTTTTGTGGAGCGATGGGTAACGATGCTTCGTGGGAGGCAGTTGTAGATGTGTGTAGAGGGTCCTTGGTTCGAGCCCAGGTAGGGGTGAGGAGAGGGACAGAAGCTATACTGTTACACTCACTTGGTGAAGACCACAGGACTGAAAATGAAAAGGAGGAAAAGGAGGAGGTCAAAAGGGGGGTGAGTGTAACCCATGTGAAATGGCTAGCTAGTTAGCGGGGTGCGCGCTAATAGCGGTTCAATCGGTGACGTCACTCACTCTGAGATCTTGAAGTAGTTGTTCCCCTTACACTGCAAGGGCAGCGGCTTTTGTGGAGCGATGGGTAACGATGCTTCGTGGGAGGCAGTTGACTAAAAAAGGCAAGTCACACTGGGAAATTATATTGGAGGTGTGGCTTTGCAGGGCTTGTAAATCAGTTATTTTTTGGCCACCCATATATGGAAGTGTTGTACCAGTTTAAGTGGTCTAAGTGGTCTATGTTAAGTATATTTAGAGTACTCTAATACTAAGATGCCAAACCAGGGTATGAGAAAGAATGTGTAGAAAGTAATGTGTGTGTAAGCTGTGGGGGTGACCATGGGGCTGGAGCACAGAGGTGTCTGGTGAAAGTAAAGCATGTTGAGGTTGCCATGGTCAGAGTAGTACAGAAAGTGTTTTATACTGAAGCAGGGAAAAGAGTGGTAGAGGAGGATGGGTACAGGGTGAGGGATATTGAGAGTATTCGTGTGAGTAGGCAGAGACCAATGAAGAGGTTGAGAATAATATGTCCCTGAGTAAAGTGGGTTTCTTAGCTTTCATAGCTATGGTTGTCAACTGTACTGCAGAAATGGGACAATAGTCACAGAAAATAGAGGATGTGCTGGCAGCTGCAGAGAAGTACTTGGGATTGCAAGGTTTTACTGCAGAAGATTCGCAGGAGGTGTTGAGTGGTAGTGTTCTGTCCGCCCAGACTGTGGGCCTGGAGTAGGATTAGATAGGGTTAAATAGTGGAATGAGGTGGTGTTTTCTTTTTGAAGGATAATAGTTGGCAGAGTAATTTACCTGTTCCCCAATTTTGTATTACCGGAATGTAATGTAGTTAGGCCATGACTGGCCTCACACTCCAGTACAGTAGGTGGCGGTGTATGCACCTAAAAGTTGGATGCGCTCCGCCAACCCAATCTCAAAGAAGAAGAAGATTCAAGTTTAAGCAATGCCTGCTGCCAGTTCTGAAGTCTTTAAAATGCTTACATAAGAGCATGTGGCAATAAAGTCTGGTAAATATTAATTAAATGCCCTTAATCCAACACTGAGTGACCTTATCAAGAGATAGAGACCTCTTTGTGTAATGGTTAAAAGTACAATATGAGATGATATTGTGTAACAATTTTATTATTATTATTTACTCTTATTTTACCAGGTAAGTTCTTTAGTGACCATGAAGTCAGGTCACCCGTTTAACATCCCATTCGAAAGACAGTGCCTTACACAGGACAATGTCCCCAATCACTGCCCTGGGGAATTGGGATATTTTTTCTGACAACTATATTTTTTGGGGTGGTCCAACACTATATACATTAAGTGTACAAAACATTAAGAACACCCTCCTCATTTTGAGTTGCAACCCCTTTTGCCCTCTGAACTGCCGCAAATGGTTGGGCATGGACTCTACAAGGCGCCGAAAAGCGTTCCACAGGGATGCTGGCCCATGTTAACGGCAATGCGTCCCACAGTTGTGTCAAGCTGGCTGGATGTCCTTTGGATGGTGGAACAGTTTTGATACACTCGGGAAACTGTTGAGCCTGAGAAACTTAGCAGCGTTGCAGTTTTTGACACACAAGCAAGCCGGTACGCCTGCCACCTACTACCTTACCCTGTTCAAAGGCATTTAAATCTTTTGTCTTGCTCATTCCCCCCCTGAACGGCACACATACACGTTTCAATTGTCAATCATTCATTAAGCTGTCTCCTCCCGTTCATCTACACTGATTGAGGTGGATTTAACAGGTGACACCAATAAGGGATCATAGCTTTCACCTGGATTCATCTGGTCAGTCTATAACATGGAAAGAGCAGGTGTTCTTAATGTTTTGTGCACTCAGTGTAGACAAACTTCCGGCGCCGACAGAGATGGCCGCCTCGCTTCGCGTTCCTAGGAAACTATGCAGTTTTTTGTTTTACGTGTTATTTCTTACACTAGTACCCCAGGTCATCTTAGGTTTCTTTACATACAGCCGAGAAGAACTACTGAATATAAGATCAGCGTCAACTCACCATCAGTACGACCAAGAATATGTTTTTCGCGACCCGGATCCTGTGTTCTGCCTTACAACCAGTGTAACCGAGTGGATTACATGCAGCGACCAAAAAAAAAAACGACTCAGAAAAAGAGGGAAACGAAGCGGTCTTCTGGTCAGACTCCGGAGACGGGCACATCGTGCACCACTCCCTAGCATTCTTCTTGCCAATGTCCAGTCTCTTGACAACAAGGTTGATGAAATCCGAGCAAGGGTAGCATTCCAGAGGGACATCAGAGACTGTAACGTTCTTTGCTTCACGGAAACATGGCTCACTGGAGAGACGCAATCCGAAGCGGTGCAGCCAGCGGGTTTCTCCACGCATCGCGCCGACAGAAACAAACATCTTTCTGGTAAGAAGACGGGCGGGGGCGTATGTCTTATGGCCAACGTGACATGGTGTGATGAAAGAAACATACAGGAACTCAAATCCTTCTGTTCACCTGATTTAGAATTCCTCACAATCAAATGTAGACCGCATTATCTACCAAGAGAATTCTCTTCGATTAAAATCACAGCCGTATATACCCCCTCCCCAAGCAGACACATCGATGGCTCTGAACGAACTTTATTTAACTCTCTGCAAACTGGAAACGATTTATCCGGAGGCTGCATTCATTGTAGCTGGGGATTTTAACAAGGCTAATCTGAAAACAAGACTCCCTAAATTTTATCAGCATATCGATTGCGCAACCAGGGGTGGAAAGACCCTGGATCATTGTTACTCTAACTTCCGCGACGCATATAAGGCCCTGCCCCGCCCCCTTTCGGAAAAGCTGACCACGACTCCATTTTGTTGATCCCTGCCTACAGACAGAAACTAAAACAAGAAGCTCCCACGCTGAGGTCTGTCCAACGCTGGTCCGACCAAGCTGACTCCACACTCCAAGACTGCTTCCATCACGTGGACTGGGAGATGTTTCGTATTGCGTCAGACAACAACATTGACGAATACGCTGATACGGTGTGCGAGTTCATTAGAACGTGCGTTGAAGATGTCGTTCCCATAGCAACGATTAAAACATTCCCTAACCAGAAACCGTGGATTGATGGCAGCATTCGTGTGAAACTGAAGGCACAAACCACTGCTTTTAATCAGGGCAAGGTGTCTGGTAACATGACTGAATACAAACAGTGCAGCTATTCCCTCCGCAAGGCTATCAAACAAGCTAAGCGCCAGTACAGAGACAAAGTAGAATCTCAATTCAATGGCTCAGACACAAGAGGTATGTGGCAGGGTCTACAGTCAATCACGGACTACAGGAAGAAACCCAGCCCAGTCACGGACCAGGATGTCTTGCTCCCAGGCAGACTAAATAACTTTTTGCCCGCTTTGAGGACAATACAGTGCCACTGACACGGCCTGCAACGGAAACATGCGGTCTCTCCTTCACTGCAGCCGAAGTGAGTAAGACATTTAAACGTGTTAACCCTCGCAAGGCTGCAGGCCCAGACGGCATCCCCAGCCGCGCCCTCAGAGCATGCGCAGACCAGCTGGCCGGTGTGTTTACGGACATATTCAATCAATCCCTATACCAGTCTGCTGTCCCCACATGCTTCAAGAGGGCCACCATTGTTCCTGTTCCCAAGAAAGCTAAGGTAACTGAGCTAAACGACTACCGCCCCGTAGCACTCACATCCGTCATCATGAAGTGCTTTGAGAGACTAGTCAAGGACCATATCACCTCCACCCTACCTGACACCCTTGACCCACTCCAATTTGCTTACCGCCCAAATAGGTCCACAGACGATGCAATCTCAACCACACTGTACACTGCCCTAACCCATCTGGACAAGAGGAATACCTATGTGAGAATGCTGTTCATCGACTACAGCTCGGCATTCAACACCATAGTACCCTCCAAGCTCGTCATCAAGCTCGAGACCCTGGGTCTCGACCCCGCCCTGTGCAACTGGGTACTGGACTTCCTGACGGGCCGCCCCCAGGTGGTGAGGGTAGGCAACAACATCTCCTCCCCGCTGATCCTCAACACTGGGGCCCCACAAGGGTGCGTTCTGAGCCCTCTCCTGTACTCCCTGTTCACCCACGACTGCGTGGCCATGCACGCCTCCAACTCAATCATCAAGTTTGCGGACGACACAACAGTGGTAGGCTTGATCACCAACAACGACGAGACGGCCTACAGGGAGGAGGTGAGGGCCCTCGGAGTGTGGTGTCAGGAAAATAACCTCACACTCAACGTCAACAAAACTAAGGAGATGATTGTGGACTTCAGGAAACAGCAGAGGGAACACCCCCATCCACATCGATGGAACAGTAGTGGAGAGGGTAGCAAGTTTTAAGTTCCTAGGCATACACATCACAGACAAACTGAATTGGTCCACTCACACAGACAGCATCGTGAGGAAGGCGCAGCAGCGCCTCTTCAACCTCAGGAGGCTGAAGAAATTCGGCTTGTCACCAAAAGCACTCACAAACTTCTACAGATGCACAATCGAGAGCATCCTGGCGGGCTGTATCACCGCCTGGTATGGCAACTGCACCGCCCTCAACCGTAAGGCTCTCCAGAGGGTAGTGAGGTCTGCACAACGCATCACCGGGGGCAAACTACCTGCCCTCCAGGACACCTACACCACCCGATGCTACAGGAAGGCCATAAAGATCATCAAGGACATCAACCACCCGAGCCACTGCCTGTTCACCCCGCTGCCATCCAGAAGGCGAGGTCAGTACAGGTGCATCAAAGCTGGGACCGAGAGACTGAAAAACAGCTTCTATCTCAAGGCCATCAGACTGTTAAACAGCCACCACTAACATTGAGTGGCTACTGCCAACACACTGTCAATGACACTGACTCTACTCCAGCCACTTTAATCATGGGAATTGATGGGAAATGATGTAAATATATCACTAGCCACTTTAAACAATGCTACCTTATATAATGTTACTTACCCTACATTGTTCATCTCATATGCATACGTTGATACTGTACTCTATATCATCGACTGCATCCTTATGTAATACATGTATCACTAGCCACTTTAACTATGCCACTTGGTTTACATACTTATCTCATATGTATATACTGTACTCGATATCATCTACTGTATCTTGCCTATGCTGCTCTGTGCTCTGTATCCTTATGTACATATTCTTTATCCCCTTACACTGTGTATGACAGTAGTTTTTTTTGGAATTGTTAGTTAGATTACTTGCTCGTTATTACTGCATTGTCGGAACTAGAAGCACAAGCATTTCGCTACACTCGCATTAACATCTGCTAACCATGTGTATGTGACAAATAAAATTTGATTTGATTTGATTTGAATTCTTTGGAGAGCAGCACTTGAAACTTCTTGGTTGGAAGTGCATCAATGTTTTCACAGTTCCACCAGGTACATACTTATTGTTTGGAACATACAGTATATTAACACCAGTGGCGGTTGGTGCTGTTTAAGATGAGGGAGGACAATTTTTTTTTAATGAGCATGGCATTATTTCTATTACAGCATATTGGATGACTGTCATTCATATTCCATTCACCTAGTTCAATGTAACATTGATAGGTTTAGGTTACTACATGATACTCAAATCTTCCCTATATCCATCATGAGGTTGCTGCAACCTAGCCTATGAATTAAATTTCACAACGTAGGTTGAGAGAAATTTGAGTAATCAGGGTGACAAACTGAAACATTTAATACTGCCTTGCACACTCTTGCCTGAATCTAGCTGATCTAAAGTGTAAGCATTTGCCCAACAGTTGCAAACGAGAGTTTCTATTTGACAAATTCAGTTATGTTTATCCCGTTTCGTTCTGTTTGCTTCTGTTTAAGAAGTTTTAGAACAGAATCGGTGGAATCAATACACCCTTGATCACATGCAAACACAGTTCACTTTCATACCAGCCACATACAAACAGCATCATCCCTTTGATCGTTGTAGCTATAATTCCTTCTCGCATCTACACGCTCTCCACCTCTCACCTTTCCCTTGCTTGTGGACTTCAGTGCACAACACATCAGCTGTCTGAGACCAGGCGAAAAAAACTTTCCAAGCCAAACCTTTATATCATAACCCCTAACCGCTACACACAGCCTACATCATTGTCACCATATTAGCTAATGTCAAAGTCAACATACCTACTAGAGCAAACATGTTAGTAAATCCACTACAATCATGCAGTAGTGTACAGTCATCAAGCAGTGTAGCAGTTACACCGGCGGGCCCCGGTGGCAATACATTTATAAAAAGCTTACCTTCACTTGGAAGAGTTCCAGTGTTGGATAGGCATAGCCAGCTAGCTAACATAGCATCCCTCTCTGTTTGAGACGGGTATTTGAGGTGTTTGATTAGGCTAAACTAGCTAGCTGCATTCGCTGGGTAAGTGAAAGTGATAGTGACAAAAAATACAACAAAACATAGCTTGCTCGCTCTCTCTTGCTTCTTCATTTTTTAAGAAATACATTTGTTGAAAACGGTTCAAAAACATTTTTTCTCTCTCTTCGAGTCAACTACTCACCACATTTTATGCACTACAGCTCTAGCTAGCTGTAGCGTATGCTTTCCGAACTAGATTACTGTGTAAGTCTATGGAAGTGGGTGAAAACCATGATCCTCCTAGGTTTTGTATTGAAGTCAATGTACCCAGAGGAGGACAGAAACTAGCTGTCCTCCGATTACACCATGGCACTACTGTGCTGTGGAGGCTACAGTAGACCTTAATTTCAAAACAGTGTGTTTTAATCAATCAATCAAATGTATTTATAAACCCTTTTTACATCAGCAGATGTCACAAAGTGCTGTACAGAAACCCAGCCTTTTGATCAATTATTTGGTGACGTGAATATAGTTTGTATAGTTTTACCTAAAAAGGACAACTTTTTTAATGTTTCACAATTTTTATTTCTATTAAATTCACAGAACAGCATGGTCCTCTCCTTTCTCCTCTAAGGAGCCTCTAATGATTAACACACTTAAAAAAAGAAGGGTATGGTTATGGTAGAGTGTTGTTCCCTGGTGACAAAAAAAGGTACACTTCACAGCTACACATATAAACTGACATGATATAGTTCAGTACCTTGTAGATATGGGTGATTTTTCTACCCAATATTTTGAGTATAAGGTACTATCATTACTGTGCTTTAACATAAGTGAGTGCAGTGTACTGGTCGGTGCTCATTAACATATGTGGGGGAGTGGCTAAATATGAATGTGCATTTGTGCCAACTGTCAGTCGAAATGTTGGAGTGGTTTAAGTGTTTAATGGTTATGCCTTTCACACTGTTTTGCTAATTTGCAAAAATAATGTCAGGAAAAGCTACACTGTAAAGAGTTTATTGTGCATGTTCATTATTGCCAGAAGTTGCTATGAATTTGTCATTTCTTAACTGGAAACTACTCAGTAAGTCATTGTAAA
The DNA here is from genome assembly GCF_018296145.1 of Oncorhynchus tshawytscha. Classification (NCBI taxonomy): domain Eukaryota; kingdom Metazoa; phylum Chordata; class Actinopteri; order Salmoniformes; family Salmonidae; genus Oncorhynchus; species Oncorhynchus tshawytscha. Next base: position 24,266,521 of record NC_056454.1, on the reverse strand, counting down.
AGTCACAATAATTTACAGGGAAAATGTGGCTTCTAATCTACAGGACATTTTCTGCCGCTAGCATTCCTTGCCAATAACCTACTGTGCCTTCTGGACGTTTCTGTTGACAACATGCACATCACTTACTGATTGGCAGCATACTGTAGCAGCAACAGCCTATCAGAAGATTGCAGGAGTGACTTATTCGAGACGTGGCTTTCAGCGAGGTGTTTTTGGTCTCCCATGAAAGGGAATGTCATCCCAGTTAATGTGTTCTGTTGTATTCTATTCAGTAACATTGAGCTTGTATTTTTGTCAGTTCTGCGGCCTTGTTATATGTTGACATAAGTGCATGTGATGCTGAAGAGTTATACATCATTACATTTGTTGATAGTCACCATGTCAATGTAATAGTCAGTTATAAGCTAGCTGTGGTAAGATACTGTGAATTTTACAATAACCTACTTGCAATAAATTGATAGTAAGTTATTGAAAATGAAACATGAACTTCCTGTGAACTATCTGCCATTAAACTTGGGGAGAAGCACTGTAACCTCTTAACAGTACAGCTGTTGATTGTCACACGTTCATGCAAAGATTGCAGAACTGACAGTGTCAAAAGAGGTACTCAACCTTCATCAACATAACAATAAAACCACTTAAACTGGTCCAACATTTCAACTGACAGTTAGCACAAATAGAACATATTTAATGTAACAACAAAACATTATTAATAAAAATAAATATATTAATATGGTTAATAATTTTGAACTTGAAAATGTGTTTACAAGCATGATAGCTGTACATTTAGTTTATGGTTGACGCAGCTTGTTGCCATTAGCCAATTGGCGTTTCTCAACGAGTTCAAAGTACATGAATGCATCTAACTGGTATTTACGACTGTAGAACGGGTCAATTCCCACCTGGTTACAAACACAGCATTATATTGAATATATTGGGTAGAACAATTTACCATTATACTATATAGATGATCCGCACATGTACCCTAAAAGGTACTGGCCAGTACCATGTGAGTTCCTAGGGGTTTCTCTGAAGGTACCTTATGTGTACCTTTGACCTTTACATACACCAGGGAACAACACTGTACCATAACCATACCCTTATATTTGAGAGTGTGTGGATAAACAGTGCATTTGTAAAGTATTCAGACCCCTCGACTTTTTCCACATTTTGTTATGTTACAGCCTTATTCTAAATTGATTAAATATTGTTTTCCCTCATCAACACAAATACTCTAAACTGACAAAGTGAAAACATGTATAAAAATGTAAACACTTTATTTACATAGGTCTTCAGACCCTTTGCCCTGAGACTTGAAGTTGAGCTCAGGAGCATCCTGTTTCCATTGATCATCCTTGAGACGTTTCTACATGTAACGTGTGCGCTGGGAGTCGGGAAGCAAGTTCAGGGAGTGAATCATTTAATAAATAAATGAAAACATAATACAAAAACAAGAACCACGAACAACTCACATACAAGAAACAGAAACAATGATGCCTGGGGAAGGAGTGACATCTATAAGTAAGGAAATCAGGGAAGGGATGGAGTCCAGGTGAGTCTAATGAGAGGGAGCACATGTGACGCTACAACATGATTGGAGTCCACCTGTGGTAAATTCAATTGATTGGGCATGATTTGGAAAGGTACATACCTGTCTATATAAGGTCCCACAGTTAACAGGACATGTCAGTGCAAAAATCATGCCAGGAGGTCAAAGGAATTGTCCGCTGAGCTCCGAGACAGGATTGTGTCGAGGCACAGATCTAGGTACTAAAAAATGTCTGCAGCACTGAAGGTCCCCAAGAACACAGTGGCCTCCATCATTCTTAAATGGAAGAAATCTGGAACCACCAAGACTCTTCCTAGAGCTGGCTGTCTGGCCAAACTGAGCAACTGAGGGAGAAGGACCTTGGTCAGGGAGGTGACCAAGAACCCTATGGTCACTCTAACAGAGCTCCAGAGTTCCTTTGTGGAAATGGGAGAACCTTCCAGAAGAACAACCATACTCCACCAATCAGGCCTTTATGGTAGAGTGGCCAGACTGAAGCCATTCCTCAGTAAAAGGCACATGACAGCCTCTTGGAGTTTGCCAAAAGGCACATTAAGCGACTCTCAGATCATGAGAAACAAGAGTCTCTGGTCTGATGAAACCAAGATTGAACTCTGGCCTGAATGCCAAGTGTCACGTCATGAGGAAACGTGGCACCATCCCTATGATGAAGCATGGTGGTGACAGCATTATGCTGTGGGGATTGTTTTCAGCGGCAGGGACTGGGAGACTAGTTAGGATCGAGGGAAAGATGAATGGAGCAAAGTACAAAGAGATTCTTGATGAAAACCTGCTCTAGAGTGCTCAGGACCTCAGACTGGGGGCGATGGTTAACCTTCCAACAGGACAACGACCCTAAGCACACAGCCAAGACAACACAGGAGTGGCTTTGGGACACGTCTCTGAATGTCCTTGAGTGGCCCAGCCAGAGCCCGGACTTGAACCCGATCGAACATCTCTGGAGAGACCTGAAAATAGCTGTGCAACGACGCTCCCCATCCAACCTGACAGAGTTTGAGAGGATCTGCAGAGAAGAATGGGAGAAACTCCCCAAATACAGGTGTGCCAAGCTTGTAGCATCATATCCAAGAAGACTTTAGCCTGTAATCGCTGCCAAAGGTGCTTCAACAAAGTACTGAGTAATGGTCTGAATCCTTATGTAAATGTGATTTTTCTGTTTGTTTTTTATACATTTCTAAAAACCTGTTTCTGCTTTGTCATTATGGGGTATTGTGTGTAGATTGATAAGGGGGGGGGGACTATTCAATCAACTTCAGAATAAGGCTGTAACGCAACAAAGTGGAAAATGTCAAGGGGTCTGAATATTTTCCGAATGCACTGTATATTTTTGGTAACAAAAAAACATCTTGTGGCACATCTTGTGGCACTGCTGAGACATTAATGCACTCCCAGACCAAAATGACTTTCAACCTTCGTCTCTCCCGAGCCCGTACGGGAGTTGCAGCGATGAGACAAGATAGTAGCTACTAAAACAATTGGATACCATGAAAAAGGGGTAAAACATTTTTTTTATAAAGAATCATACGAAATGCTCTGAGTCCATGTTGCTCAGAGGCATGCTGCATGTGTGATTAATTTCCAAAACAGTCAGGCACATCCTACAATTACACTATTAGATTAAAGTTGTTAAACTTGTTTGATTAAAATAATCCAATTTGAAATAAATACTTTTCTTCTGCAGGTGTTATTGTGTTTGACTCACAGATGGAAAAGGAAAAAACGAGAGAGAGGAAATGTAATTATTAGGGTTCTATTCAATCTGTATCGCTGAAGCGTTACAGATTGTGTGATAGAAATTTAAAGGCAATTTCTGATTGAGCTGACATGCAGCAATTACTGTGAATGCAGACTCCGCCAACACAGAAACATTGCCTTTATATTTCACTCACAATGTAACGCTGAACTTCTGCGATAAGGGTTGAAAAAAGGGACAATAAAAGGGGGGGGGGCAAAAATGTAATAAAGAGAGAAGTGGAGTGATACAGAAAGAAAGGGGGAGGGAGAGAACAGAGAGAAAAAACAGGGAGAGGAAAAAAGAGATGGTAGAGATGATAAAGAGAAAGAGAGAGAGATGAGAGAGAGAGAGTGGTAGAGGGAAATAATGGTATATAGAGGGAGTGCTAATTCAGCACACAGCTGCTTAGTGAACTCAGTGTGAGAGGTCTGTAATGGAATGCTCATACAGACGCCAGAGCCTCCTTTACAATATTAACAGAGCCCAATGTGCGTCATCCATCTCACAGCTGACCCAGGGGGGTGTGTGTGTGGCACTCGCTCTCTCGGAGTCCCTTTCTCTCTACCGCTCAGTCTCTCTTTCTCGCAAGTGTACTCTGACAGTTCAGTTCAAAGCTCAGTTCAAAGCCAAAGATCTGGTTGGCATGACCATGGATACAGCACCATATCACCTCAGAGTATCAGTTCTATATATATAACGATGAACACAACAATGCGTCTGAAAGTGTAAAGAGTCGCTGGTTATTTTGGTGCAAATGTAACGTAGATAACTATGCAGCATGCACTTGTCCTACAATAGGTGTGGCACGAGAATGTGTGAAAAAGGGTTGCATAGTGCAGTTACTTATCTTTGTCACTCCCCCATGCTGAACAAAGAACACGCCAAGGTGTTATGTAAAAGTCTCCAAAACTGAACTCATAACTCTTGCACTGAGTTTCAGTTTGCACATATTTGCGTTGGTGAAGCCCTAGCATAATGCACACTTCTGGAGAATATAAAATGTTTCAATAGCTCTCTCTTAGGCTCGGGGATGGTGTATTTTATTATGTTGTTGTGTTGTACTGTATTGTATTGCTGCATTGTATTGTGTGGTGTTTGTTCTATGTGTTTGTCCCTTTGGTAGTTTGCAGTTTTGTGAATTGAACAGAATGTTCTTTCAGCCTGTTTCCTCCACTTAACCCAAAACGTCCACAAATCCTCTGGTATTCACACTACCCCAGCCAGATAATTTGATTCTGAGCAATGACGCAAATGTGCGCGTGAACTCATACACACTCAATCATTAAAGGCTGCTTATCTGACTGCGGGGTACGTGTAAACTATCCTTGTTGAACTCCCATTGTGTATCCTGCGGCAAGCTCGACACCAGGCTGAGGCTATGTACAAATATTGGCCTGCATGCAGGCTCTTGTCTCTTGTTCTTGGTATGAATCATTCATGTATCTCTCTTTAGATTGTGTTTTGTAACATTTGAGTCATTTGACCAGAGAAGCGGCTAACCTCTTAATCTCCTCCTCTGTCTTCACCTCTCTTCTGCTTTCACACAAGGAAACTGGAAAATAACATTCCTCTGTGTGCTTTCATGGTGATAACATAGTTACTTATTGAGAGTACTGGGAAACTTTTATGGCAGGTTGTGTCTGGAACCTCAAGAAATCTCACTTATTCTGTGTGTGTGTGGTGTGTGTTGTGTGGTGTGTAAGGAGATAAGGTGGTAAGGAGAGACAAGTCTGTCTAAGAGCTCTTTACACTTAAGAGTGTAGACCTGAGGTCCCAGATCCCAGAATGCTTTGCAAGGTTCATCTAAGTCCAAACTATCAGGCTGGGAATTTCCTCTGAGGCAACCACTGGGCCATTTCTCTCTCTCTCTCTTTCTGTCTCTCTCCATCCCATAGCAGGTTAGGTGAATTTGGTTAAGGTTAGAATAAGGGTTAGCTAAAATTCTACATTTGTCACAGACGTGACTTGAACACACAACCTTGGGATTGCTAGATGGTGGCGGTATACACCCATCCTCCTCAACCAACTTCCCTGCTTTTGTTTCTGTCTACTAGCCTATTAGCACATACTGTGGGTCTTGGAGGTGCGCCAAAATAGATATAGCATGTTTCGTATGGCTCCGAGGCAAGGCGGCTCAGACACACACATTCTCAGCCATCTCTTCTCAAAATATTGTTTTATCCTCTTTCTACTTGAGGGGAGGGGGAAATTAGGGAAATGGCAACTGGCACCCTGTCTATCTGCCTATCAGTACTGTGTCTTGTGGTTGATGGACCAGAAGAGCTGTTTCTGTAGTAGTCATGTCCCTCCCTGCAGTGAGCACTAAAAACACGTACTGTGCACGCACGCACGCACACACACAGACCGTCACAATAAATCAGCACATCAATGTGCAGTGTTGTGACACTGTGCAACTGCGAGCTCATTAGTCAGTACAAGGTCGTGTCCACAGCAGGCGGCAGGATGGTGATGGATGTGTTTGTAGGGTGGCCTGATCGCTATTAAACAGCATTACTATCACACACACACAGACACGCACGCACACACCCAGACACATTGGGAACATGCTCAATATGTCCCATTGGGTTGTAGGGGAGCTCAGTGAGGAACATCGCATTGATAGCTATCCTCCCAACTCTCTAACCAGTGTGATTTGGAGGGATGCTTTCATCCTACACTGGCCTCCCGCAGAATCTTCTGGTTGTCTGTCTGGGTTGAGTGACTAACAGAACAAGTTAGGTTGTTGGGATTACTCAAACATGGGTTAATTGGTTGGGTTGACCTTGCAGCTGGGTCTTTATGAATGTAATCCTTAGGCTAATTTCAGGAGGCTTGTCTTATTAGGAGCAAGGCTTTCAGCTAAATCTTATTGGCCACCCGTGAGATTTAAGTTTACATACTTCAAATTAAAATGTTCCTTAATGATTTTTGCATTTGACACATTCTTCTATAATATTAAGTGTATTTATTACACACTATATATATATAATAAGGCATAATAAGGTATGCCACCTTAATGTGGGGTGGCAGGTAGCCTAGTGGTTAGAATGTTGGACTAGTAACTGGAAGGTTGCAAGAACAAATCCCTGAACTGACAAGGTACAAATCTGTCATTCTGCCCCTGAACAAGGTAGTTAACCCACTGTTCCTAGGCTGTCATTGAAAATAAGAATTTGTTCTTAACTGACTTGGCTAGTTAAATAAAAAAGATAATGTATCCCAACAATGGCATTTACATAGGCTTAGGGAACTCATACAGTTCTGTAAGCTTTATTGAAGCTAAACAATTTTAAAAGTTTGATCTAATAAGATGGAATCATGGTTGGTTAGCCCACTGTCGTGTTGCCTCCATCCCTCTCACACATGGGTCCATGTCAGCCATCAGCCGTCTGTCACTGCCTGCTGCCTTATGAGTAATATGACACGTTCAAAACAACCGGGAACTCTGAAAAATAAATGACGTCAATGATCTTCAGGACGGAAAGTCGGAGCTCTAGAAAGAGGCCTGAGTTCCCGAGTTGGAATTCCAAGTTGGATGACCGTTCAAATAAATTTTTCCAAGTCGATTTTTCCCAGTCATCGCGTCATCACAGCGAACTAAGAGCATCATCAATGTGCGTCATCACCAGAGGGAAGGGGACAATGTGATTCCTTGTCTGGCCTTCTAAATATGGCGTTAAAAACATTGAAGTAGTTTTCAAGGGAATATTTTCAGCTTCAGCTTTCCATGTCATCCATTTTGATTTAACATCAACTATAGTGGTTGTTAGTCAACCTACTTTTGATTAATACATATTAGCATGTATTATCATATGACTAAAGCCTTGTTTACATACATCCTTTGTCCTGATCTTATCCACATTCTGATTGTGCCCACATTGTAGCTGTTGCATCCACACATGGTAGTAAAATGCATTTCTTCTCTGTCCACTTTATCCGCATTGTGACCAGATGTCCTGGTCCCTTCCTGTATGCAAATTATTTGACAGATATGGTTTCAAAATAATAATATTTTATTTTAAGACATATATTGATGCCATTAGTCAATGGCGAATTGGGTTAAGGTTATATATCACACGTCAATGGTTTTAGACGGCGGGATAATGATGATTTAAATGGTTTCACTGTGAAGAGTCCGTCTAAGTGTCTGACTACCTCAGGAGGTTGTCAGGAAGATCTGATCACAGTCAGATCACAATGCTTCTTTTAATCTTCTACACTGTCTAAAAATGTGGGCAAAATCAGATTGTTGGACAAGATTAGGGCAAAGCATGTACGTTAGAAACAGGTATAAACAGGGCTTAAGACATTTACACAGAATTACGACCAACAACTGGAATTCATGTTTATTCATGTTTTAATCAAATAAATTAGCCACACAAATAAACAATCTTTGTTTTTATATAACATTCATACAAACACACACAGTCAAGTACAAAATCAGGAAAATCATAAAATCATAACGCATATTTCTTCATATCCAACATTTTACCAAAAAGGACATCTTACAGATCTGCGTCGAAAAGGTTATTTTGTTTTTCAATAGTTTGGTCAAACTAAGTTTGTGAAGAGTTTTCTGAACCAACAGGAGAAACTAAACATATTTCAGAAATTAGATATATTCATTGTAAAGTGAAATGCAGTATTTTGTTCTTCAATACAGAAAAAGTAGCAAATCTGGGTCTTATGGGCCCACCTGTTTTCTCTTTGTGCTGATTGGACAAAAGAGGGTTACTCTGATCATAGGGGGTTTGTTCTGAAGAAGGCACAAGCACTGTTGGTGAGTGTAATCAAGCAAAATATAATGTAATTTAGAAATATTAACACTGCTTATTTCAGAGAGAAATCAATCAAACCACTTTTAAGCTTCAGGCTTCCAACACTTTTCCCTTCAACATGTTGTTCAGAAGAAGACCACTTCACAGATATGGTCAAACTAACCAAAATAACAAAGGTGCACTGCTATCATGGTGTAAACAGCTGAAGTAAATGGTGTCGTTTCAAACACATTCTCTAAAAATAAATAGGCCTAACACATACACCCAAGTGTGTTGTATTAACCTCTAGCTAGCGACCTCTACCACCTACGGCCAATCCATTGAAAAACGCACATTGCAGCAAAAAAAATTGTAGTGCTACAAATTGTTTTCCATTTCTTTTCTTATTTTCTTAGAAAATACAAAAACAAATACAGTCATGGTCCTGGAACCCAACTGCTAGGGGGAATTTTCAACACATTCGCATCTTGTGGCAGAAGCAGCTTGCTCATAGCAGGAGCCACACAGAGTACACCATGAAAGCACTAGCTAGCTAGCATTTTGAGTTGCTGGAAAGTAAGCAGTGCTTCTTTCTCTTACTCTGCTCTCTCTTTGGCTTATCTCTGGTTCTGCCATTGTACAATGGCAGAGGCAACTGTGACGTCAAGAGGAAAAGCACTATGAAATGGTTTGGGTCCTTTCTTTTACATCTATTCATATCTATGTTCATGTTCAAAAAAACAGAAGCGTTCAGGTTCCTGATCTACTCAGCTAGCGCCCTCCAAAGGTTTTAAAACCTCTTACAATCATACACAAATGAACAAATGTACTAATGAAAACAAGGAAATCGAATAAATGCCAGCAGGCAGGTAATGTACAATCCTGTCAGCTCTTCATTTCTCATTTCCTCTGCATTTCAATGTGAAATATTGCATTATAGTCCCAAAGTCTTTGTTCTGGCTATGTGAAAGCAGTACAGTATATAGCCTACACACAGCCTATACATCAAGTGGAAAGTAAAGTTGTTAAAGCCTTGTTTTCCTCTGATAGGAAATGACATCATGCTCATACTGTAGGTCTTCAGGATCTTAAGTTTAGACAACGTTTCCACATTTTTGGGACTTGGTTACCTGAGAAGGTAGTGATAAAACAGCAGAATAGCACGATTGAGGATTCCTCACCAAAAGGACGCAACAACAGAGACAATATGGTTAGAAAGTAACCATATATAAATATAAATTATAAATTGAAATCAACCTTTTTGTAAGGCACACACACACACACACACACACACACACACACACACACACACACACACACACACACACACACACACACACACACACACACACACACACACAGGCACATACACACACACACACACACACACATACTGCTTGCAAATAGCAATACCTATTGTGCTTTAGACACTCAGCAAGTATATTTTTTATTCAGTTTTGGCTGATCAAGATATACCAGGTTTTTATCTTCTTCTGAGGTAAAAGCAGATTTAGCTCAGCTAGAATCTTGCACAAACAACTGGCAGTTTGTCAAATCACTGTAGCATTGTGTTCAAAGAAAGTTTGAAGATTTAAATAGTTCTGATGCTGCATGCTTGTAGGATTGCCACAAAGTAATATCTTCTCCAAAAGGCAAATGAAGTAAAAACAAAAATAAAGTAAAAAACAATGACATGTAATAAAAGTCTCTATACAGTGAGCAAAACTGAAAAAGCAACAAAAAACAAAATCAGGAAGACTAGATCCTCTAGTTTTCAAACAAACAAAAAAACAGAAAAAACTGTTGAAATAGTTCTTACATGACCTCGTCTGGTTCATTGATACCACTCCTCATTGTCTTTTCAAGATGAGTCCTTCACACACCCCTCCAGAAAAGGAGATGGTTGAGTTGGGGTCCCTATTAGGGAGAAAGCACAGGTACAGTGTTGCGTTGAGGTGGTCCCAGACCTTTATTGCTTCTCTGGGGATCTGACAAGAACTCAAGAGTCACCTCTCCAGAGTTTTGTTATTGCTTAATTGTCAGCTTATGTGATCACACACAGATACACACACCTAGATGTGAGTGTTTGTATGTTGTTCAACAGAATCTAGATTTGTCACTTTCATCATTTCTTTCTTTGTCCATTCTATGCTCAGTTTTTCATTTAGCTCTCCCCAATAGTTCTCTTTTCACACTTAGGACAATTTGTTCTGTCGTTCTATCATCTTCTCATCATCTGATGATCTGTGAGCAACTCCACAGCTCAAAGTTCTGTTCCCACTGTCAAAAAGTGCTCACCCTTCCTGTCCATCAGTGATGACATCACCATGAAATTTTTACTCTGGTTGCCATACAGAACAAGTCTGGTCTAGTAGGAATTTGTTGTTTCCTGTTTCTCCTTTCTTTCTTTCCATTACTTCACCATCACACAGCTGCTCAGCTGCCCACCCAGACTCAGCTCCTGCATCTCTGACTCTTTTCCGGAGGCTGAATCCTGGCTCCACATCCCCTGCCTGGCCACAAGGGGTAAGGGGCCCTGGGTGAAGGCCTGGCTCTGGGCCTGGGCTTGGGGTTGGTAGTGTAGGTTGGTCTGGGTATGGAGGCTGGGTTGCTGGCTGATGTGAAGGCGAGCCTCGAGGAGGTAAGCAGCGGAGGCCACAGGGGAGAGGAAGGTGGAGGAGGCGCAGTATGAGGATGATGATGAGGAGCAGGAGGAAGAGGAGCCATAGGAGGAGGAAGATGACTCCAAAGGCTGCTGCCAGAAGGCGTGCTGGAGAGACAGGAGACTCTGGTGTGGGGAAAGGGGGTGTTGATGTTCCCCCTGGGGGAGGGAGGAGGCGGAGGTGTCAAACAGGGTTGAGGTGGCGTAAACGGATGTGGGGGAGGGGGGCTGCTGCTGGGGCAGGAAGAGCAGAGGGTTCTGGGTAGATGCTGACTGAGGAGCCTGGGGCTGGTGCTGGATCTGGAGCATTCTGTAAATAGAGACGGAGAGGAGGGGTTAGAATTTCACTTACTGTGACTATGTGGTTGTGATTATATTTATGTGCAGGTGTGTGTGTCTCTGTGTGTGTCTCCATATTACCTTTGCTGTTGCAGAACTTCCTCTAGCATGCTGCGGTGCTCATTGATGGTGGGACCTATTGATCCCCGGCTGCCACGGCTACTGTGGTCGGAGGTCAGTGGGCAGATCTGCCTTGCCAGACCATTGATCTTATTCAGACCCAGAAGACCCTTAGTGCGAGTGTTCTTCCTCAGCTGTTGGCGGAAGGCTTTCAGACCTGGGGAGGCGCACAGAGAGGGGATGGGTTAAATTCTGTTGGGCCTGATACATTTCCTTGTAGTGATGATGATGTGAATGATACATACTGTACGTAATGGTTATAAACTAACATCCCACATACCTTGTGTTAGGGAGGTGTCAGAGGCTCTGCGGCCCTCCTGGAAGCTGGAAGCTTGGGCCTGGGGGAGGAGATGAGAGGAGAGGGCCAGCTGGGTACCGGCAGAGATCAGCGCCCTAGGGCCAGTCCCAGAGGCTGGCATGGCTGACAGCCCCCCCACAGGAGGGCGCAGGGCAGGGTTGGGGGTGGACAAGGACTTCAAACAGCTGTCAGACGATGCACCATCGGAGAGGCTGACCACGATGCAGGGGGGGTTGCACTGGTAGAAGTGAGGGGAGACCTCGGCCAGGGTGTGTCGCCGGGAGGTGGTGGTGGGCAGGACGAGGGGTGAGCAGGTGTGTGTGACCTCCTCACTGATGCTGGTCTCCAGCAGGCTGTTGGGGGAGATGGAGCGGTTACACAGCAGGCGGTTCAGACTGGCTTCCACCGGGAACGCCACACGTTGGAACAATGCACCGTGGTCATATTCCATCTCCGGTTGCATGGGAGGGGAGGTCTTGCACTGAATGGGGTAGGCCGAAGTTCTGAAGCTGTCCTCCATGATGACCTCTGGGGTACCGGAGTCGGAGGTGTCCCTGGGTTTCTGGGTCCAGGGTCCACACTGGCGACTGAGCTGCAAGGCCCGGTGCTCCCTGTCCCTCTCCAACAACAGATAGTAGATGGCTGAGAAGTGGTTGTAGCTGCTGCTCAGCAGAGACTGGGGGAAAAGACAAGAGCTGTGTTTGAATACTCATACTAACATACTGTATACTACATACTTAATGAGTATATACTACATACTATGTACTATTAGTTCATTTTAGTATACTGTAAACTAACGCTATTCTTTCTGAGCTTACTAGCGCTTTGCCTGTCTATCAGAAGTTGATGCTGTTGCTATGCAACCTCTTGCAGGCTTGTGAGCATAACAAATTACTAGCTAGACATTTTACGACTTCGGGTGTGTTATTAAATTCAATTTGGAGTACCAGAGTGCACTCAGAGCGTTGTCTGATTGTTCATTTGTAAATGCCAGGCAGTTTCACTGGACGCTCTGGCCGAGGAGTAGGGTTGATACTAACTTGCTAGCTACTTCCAGACACAAATGAGAGAACACCTCACTCTGACCATTTTACTCTCCCTAGCAGAGCTGGTTGGGATGTTTTCATGTTATCCAGAGTGTTGGTGACTGTAACTGTGCTGCTGGCAACAATATAATTATGATTGTTTTCCGATGTTTACGGACACCGGCCATATTCAACAGGTGTTGAGTGTTCATAAATTCATCAGTTATTCTGCGCTCTGGCACAGGTACACTCAGAGGAGAGTGCTCTGAAATCAGAGTAGATATACAGAGAGAATTTACGAATGCACCTGAATGTGCATTAAGAACGCACAACGACTATACCACTAAGAATAACGGAAATAATCAAGTTAATAAATGTTGGGTAGTTAGTTAAATAGCATATAGTTAATATACTGGCAAGTTCAATGTATTAGTAGCCAAAAAACGTTAGCTAGCTAGCTAACATACCGGTACATACTGCTGTAATGATATGCTATGCAGTTCACAAGGATAGCGTAGCTAAGAAATTGTCAGCCAACATAACATGTAAGGTATCTTAACATTTGTCATAATTAGTTAAAGCAATGAATTTGTATCCGCTCTCGTTGGACTCCGGCTGCATATTATCCGACATTTTCTTCAAATCTGAAAACCAATTTCTGAAGAATTGCATTATGGGCCCTAAAAGCACGGACGGAAATAGTGTCCACTGCTCGTGTACTTCATATTTTGGCGAATGTAGTATGACATCCGAGAACGTTTGGAATACTAACTATATCCATACTATGACCAATATACATACTATATACTTCATTTACGTCACAAATACTACGGTTAGTGCGGCTAGTATGAGTATTCCAACACAGCTAAGGACATGTTAGTCAGCCATTTTGGTCCAAAGGGTGTCATAATAAAGGACTGTTTCTCTCACTCTCAATTTCTGTCAGACAGGAAACACACACGCTCTGCGCCCATCACTCTGCACTCACTCAGTCTGATCTACTGAGAGACTGCTGTTGGAGCTCGTCTCCTCAGCTCAGTGTCAGCCTCTAAAAGCAGATGCCAGTTATCCCCCTAATTCTCCCTACAAAACGAGTAGTAAGCCCACCAGGCGTACAGGGATCCAGGGTGGGTTTGACTGTGGTGCCTGCCTGGGAGGCAGCATAACATACCACCTACTCTACTACCAGCCCCACCACTTTCAACCCAGTACCCAACCCCATTAGCTGTCTCTACAGTGTACTTCAAATACTGTATTTATAGGACACTAGTGATACTCTGTATAAACGACGATATAACCTATAACCTGTAATCTATATAACAACACAGCTCCCCTCACTCCTTACACTCCTCTAATCCTCCTTCCATGACGATAACACCAATCAACCAATCAGCCAATTAACACATCAACCAATCTGCCACTCACCTCGATGGTCCTCTGGCGGTCGATGCCCAGGCTTTGCATGATGCCCAGGACGGGCTCGCTGTAGTCCCCCAGATTGGAGTTGTAGTCTGTGAGGGGCAGTGCCATACTGAGGGTCTGGTTAGGAGCTGTGGGGTCAGCCAGCATCCAGCGGTGCTGCTTGATTTGGGCCATGCTGATCCTCTTGGTTGGGTCCACCACCAACATCTTACGGATCAGGTTCTCACAGTCTGGGGGGAAAAGAGTGGGAGGGAGAGAGAGAGAGGATGGAAGGAGGGAGGTAGAAGGGAAAGCAAGGTCATTCTCCGATGCTAGAGCATGTGATTTAATTTAATATAAACCAGCCATTTCATCAGTAAATTTATCAATCCCAATTAAACTATGAAATATGTCACTGTGTTGTTGCCATGGTGATGCATACCTTGAGACATGTAGAAGGGGATTCTGAAGCGCCCCTCTGTGACTCTCTGTCTGAGGGCGGGAAGGCTGGGCCCGTCGAACGGAAGGGATCCGCACACGAGAACGTACAGAACCACACCCAAACTCTGTAGAGATATAGACCAGGAGAACGTCAACAAATGGTTCCTCCCATTACTTCTGTGTTCATTCATTTTACATGAAAAGAGTAGAACTTGGTTGCAAAACGCTTTGTTTATTGTCATGAATCTTGCCCTGGTGGCAGAACTGAGCGATTTCTGCTAGATAGGCCAGCTGCAAAGTCAAAATTGGCAAAATCATAAAACATGTATGAAAACTAAAAAGAGCTTTTTGGTCTTTATTTATGATTAGGGTTAGGGTTAGGGTTAGCAGTGTGGTTAAGGTTAAGGTTAGGGTTAGGCATTAGGATTAGCAGTGTGGTTAAGGTTAAGGTTAGGGTTAGGCATTAGGATTAGCAGTGTGGTTAAGGTTAGGCATTAGGATTAGCAGTGTGGTTAAGGTTAGGGTTAGGCATTCGGATTAGCAGTGTGGTTAAGGTTAAGGTTAGGGTTAGGCATTAGGATTAGCAGTGTGGTTAAAGTTAGGGTTAGGGTTAGGCATTAGGATTAGCAGTGGATTAGCAGGTTAAGGTTAAGGTTAGGGTTAGGCATTAGGATTAGCAGTGTGGTTAAGGTTAGGGTTAGGCATTAGGATTAGCAGTGTGGTTAAGGTTAAGGTTAGGGTTAGGCATTAGGATTAGCAGTGTGGTTAAGGTTAGGGTTAGGGTTAGGCATTAGGATTAGCAGTGTGGTTAAGGTTAGGCATTAGGATTAGCAGTGTGGTTAAGGTTAAGGTTAGGGTTAGGCATTAGGATTAGCAGTGTGGTTAAAGTTAGGGTTAGGGTTAGGCATTAGGATTAGCAGTGTGGTTAAGGTTAAGGTTAGGGTTAGGCATTAGGATTAGCAGTGTGGTTAAGGTTAAGGTTAGGGTTAGGCATTAGGATTAGCAGTGTGGTTAAGGTTAAGGTTAGGGTTAGGCATTAGGGTTAGCAGTGTGGTTAAGGTTAAGGTTAGGGTTAGGCATTAGGATTAGCAGTGTGGTTAAGGTTAGGGTTAGGCATTAGGATTAGCAGTGTGGTTAAGGTTAAGGTTAGGGTTAGGCATTAGGATTAGCAGTGTGGTTAAGGTTAGGGTTAGGCATTAGGATTAGCAGTGTGGTTAAGGTTAAGGTTAGGGTTAGGCATTAGGATTAGCAGTGTGGTTAAGGTTAAGGTTAGGGTTAGGCATTAGGATTAGCAGTGTGGTTAAGGTTAGGGTTAGGCATTAGGATTAGCAGTGTGGTTAAGGTTAGGGTTAGGCATTAGGATTAGCAGTGTGGTTAAAGTTAGGGTTAGGGTTAGGCATTAGGATTAGCAGTGTGGTTAAGGTTAAGGTTAGGGTTAGGCATTAGGATTAGCAGTGTGGTTAAGGTTAGGGTTAGGCATTAGGATTAGCAGTGTGGTTAGGGTTAGGCATTAGGATTAGCAGTGTGGTTAAGGTTAGGGTTAGGCATTAGGATTAGCAGTGTGGTTAAGGTTAGGGTTAGGCATTAGGATTAGCAGTGTGGTTAAGGTTAGGGTTAGGCATTAGGATTAGCAGTGTGGTTAAAGTTAGGGTTAGGGTTAGGCATTAGGATTAGCAGTGTGGTTAAGGTTAAGGTTAGGGTTAGGCATTAGGATTAGCAGTGTGGTTAAGGTTAGGGTTAGGGTTAGGCATTAGGATTAGCTGTGTGGTTAAGGTTAGGCATTAGGATTAGCAGTGTGGTTAAGGTCAGGGTTAGGCATTCGGATTAGCAGTGTGGTTAAGGTTAAGGTTAGGCATTAGGATTAGCAGTGTGGTTAAAGTTAGGGTTAGGGTTAGGCATTAGGATTAGCAGTGTGGTTAAGGTTAAGGTTAGGGTTAGGCATTAGGATTAGCAGTGTGGTTAAGGTTAGGGTTAGGCATTAGGATTAGCAGTGTGGTTAAGGTTAAGGTTAGGGTTAGGCATTAGGATTAGCAGTGTGGTTAAGGTTAGGGTTAGGCATTAGGATTAGCAGTGTGGTTAAGGTTAAGGTTAGGGTTAGGCATTAGGATTAGCAGTGTGGTTAAGGTTAGGGTTAGGGTTAGGCATTAGGATTAGCAGTGTGGTTAAGGTTAAGGTTAGGGTTAGGCATTAGGATTAGCAGTGTGGTTAAGGTTAGGGTTAGGGTTAGGCATTAGGATTAGCAGTGTGGTTAAGGTTAGGCATTAGGATTAGCAGTGTGGTTAAGGTTAGGGTTAGGCATTAGGATTAGCAGTGTGGTTAAGGTTAAGGTTAGGGTTAGGCATTAGGATTAGCAGTGTGGTTAAAGTTAGGGTTAGGGTTAGGCATTAGGATTAGCAGTGTGGTTAAGGTTAAGGTTAGGGTTAGGCATTAGGATTAGCAGTGTGGTTAAGGTTAAGGTTAGGGTTAGGCATTAGGATTAGCAGTGTGGTTAAGGTTAAGGTTAGGGTTAGGCATTAGGATTAGCAGTGTGGTTAAGGTTAGGGTTAGGGTTAGGCATTAGGATTAGCAGTGTGGTTAAGGTTAGGGTTAGGCATTAGCATTAGCAGTGTGGTTAAGGTTAAGGTTAGGGTTAGGCATTAGGATTAGCAGTGTGGTTAAGGTTAGGGTTAGGGTTAGGCATTAGGATTAGCAGTGTGGTTAAGGTTAAGGTTAGGGTTAGGCATTAGGATTAGCAGTGTGGTTAAGGTTAAGGTTAGGGTTAGGCATTAGGATTAGCAGTGTGGTTAAGGTTAAGGTTAGGGTTAGGCATTAGGATTAGCAGTGTGGTTAAGGTTAGGGTTAGGCATTAGGATTAGCAGTGTGGTTAAGGTTAAGGTTAGGGTTAGGCATTAGGATTAGCAGTGTGGTTAAGGTTAAGGTTAGGGTTAGGCATTAGGATTAGCAGTGTGGTTAAGGTTAGGGTTAGGCATTAGGATTAGCAGTGTGGTTAAGGTTAAGGTTAGGGTTAGGCATTAGGATTAGCAGTGTGGTTAAGGTTAAGGTTAGGGTTAGGCATTAGGATTAGCAGTGTGGTTAAGGTTAGGGTTAGGCATTAGGATTAGCAGTGTGGTTAAGGTTAAGGTTAGGGTTAGGCATTAGGATTAGCAGTGTGGTTAAGGTTAGGGTTAGGCATTAGGATTAGCAGTGTGGTTAAGGTTAGGCATTAGGATTAGCAGTGTGGTTAAGGTTAGGGTTAGGCATTAGGATTAGCAGTGTGGTTAAGGTTAAGGTTAGGGTTAGGCATTAGGATTAGCAGTGTGGTTAAGGTTAGGGTTAGGCTTTAGGATTAGCAGTGTGGTTAAGGTTAGGGTTAGGCATTAGGATTAGCAGTGTGGTTAAGGTTAAGGTTAGGGTTAGGCATTAGGATTAGCAGTGTGGTTAAGGTTAGGGTTAGGCATTAGGATTAGCAGTGTGGTTAAGGTTAAGGTTAGGGTTAGGCATTAGGATTAGCAGTGTGGTTAAGGTTAGGGTTAGGGTTAGGCATTAGGATTAGCAGTGTGGTTAAGGTTAGGCATTAGGATTAGCAGTGTGGTTAAGGTTAGGGTTAGGCATTAGGATTAGCAGTGTGGTTAAGGTTAAGGTTAGGGTTAGGCATTAGGATTAGCAGTGTGGTTAAAGTTAGGGTTAGGGTTAGGCATTAGGATTAGCAGTGTGGTTAAGGTTAGGGTTAGGCATTAGGATTAGCAGTGTGGTTAAGGTTAAGGTTAGGGTTAGGCATTAGGATTAGCAGTGTGGTTAAGGTTAAGGTTAGGGTTAGGCATTAGGATTAGCAGTGTGGTTAAGGTTAGGGTTAGGCATTAGGATTAGCAGTGTGGTTAAGGTTAAGGTTAGGGTTAGGCATTAGGATTAGCAGTGTGGTTAGGTTAAGGTTAGGGTTAGGCATTAGGATTAGCAGTGTGGTTAAGGTTAGGGTTAGGCATTAGGATTAGCAGTGTGGTTAAGGTTAGGGTTAGGCATTAGGATTAGCAGTGTGGTTAAGGTTAAGGTTAGGGTTAGGCATTAGGATTAGCAGTGTGGTTAAGGTTAGGGTTAGGGTTAGGCATTAGGATTAGCAGTGTGGTTAAGGTTAGGGTTAGGCATTAGGATTAGCAGTGTGGTTAAGGTTAAGGTTAGGGTTAGGCATTAGGATTAGCAGTGTGGTTAAGGTTAGGGTTAGGCATTAGGATTAGCAGTGTGGTTAAGGTTAAGGTTAGGGTTAGGCATTAGGATTAGCAGTGTGGTTAAGGTTAGGGTTAGGGTTAGGCATTAGGATTAGCAGTGTGGTTAAGGTTAGGTTAGGCATTAGGATTAGCAGTGTGGTTAAGGTTAGGGTTAGGCATTAGGATTAGCAGTGTGGTTAAGGTTAAGGTTAGGGTTAGGCATTAGGATTAGCAGTGTGGTTAAAGTTAGGGCATTAGGATTAGCAGTGTGGTTAAGGTTAGCAGGTTAAGGTTAGGGTTAGGATTAGCAGTGTGGTTAAGGTTAAGGTTAGGGTTAGGGTTAGGCATTAGGATTAGCAGTGTGGTTAATTAGGTTAAGGTTAGGGTTAGGCATTAGGATTAGCAGTGTGGTTAAGGTTAAGGTTAGGGTTAGGCATTAGGATTAGCAGTGTGGTTAAGGTTAGGGTTAGGGTTAGGCATTAGGATTAGCAGTGTGGTTAAGGTTAGGGTTAGGCATTAGGATTAGCAGTGTGGTTAAGGTTAAGGTTAGGGTTAGGCATTAGGATTAGCAGTGTGGTTAAGGTTAGGGTTAGGGTTAGGTGTGGTTAAGGTTAAGGTTAGGGTTAGGATTAGCAGTGTGGTTAAGGTTAAGGTTAGGGTTAGGCATTAGGATTAGCAGTGTGGTTAAGGTTAAGGTTAGGGTTAGGCATTAGGATTAGCAGTGTGGTTAAGGTTAAGGTTAGGGTTAGGCATTAGGATTAGCAGTGTTAGGTTAGGCATTAGGATTAGCAGTGTTTAAGGCATTAGGGTTAGGCATTAGGATTAGTGTGGTTAAGGTTAAGGTTAGGGTTAGGCATTAGGATTAGCAGTGTGGTTAAGGTTAGGGTTAGGCATTAGGATTAGGTGGTTAAGGTTAGGGTTAGGCATTAGGATTAGCAGTGTGGTTAAGGTTAGGGTTAGGCATTAGGATTAGCAGTTAGGTTATTAGGATTAGCAGTGTGGTTAAGGTTAAGGTTAGGGTTAGGCATTAGGATTAGCAGTGTTAAGGTTAAGGTTAGGGTTAGGCATTAGGGATTAGCAGTGTGGTTAAGGTTAAGGTTAGGGTTAGGCATTAGGATTAGCAGTGTGGTTAAGGTTAAGGTTAGGGTTAGGCATTAGGATTAGCAGTGTGGTTAAGGTTAAGGTTAGGGTTAGGCAGGATTAGCAGTGTGGTTAAGGGGGGTTAGGCATTAGGATTAGCAGTGTGGTTAAGGTTAGGGTTAGGCATTAGGTTAGGTTAGGGTTAGGCATTAGGATTAGCAGTGTGGTTAAGGTTAGGGGTTAGGGTTAGGCATTAGGATTAGCAGTGTGGTTAAGGTTAAGGTTAGGGTTAGGCATTAGGATTAGCAGTGTGGTTAAGGTTAGGGTTAGGGTTAGGCATTAGGATTAGCAGTTAGGTTAGGGTTAGGCATTAGGCATTAGCAGTGTGGTTAAGGTTAGTTAGGCATTAGGATTAGTTAGGTTAGGGTTAGGCATTAGGATTAGCAGTGTGGTTAAGGTTAAGGTTAGGGTTAGGCATTAGGATTAGCAGTGTGGTTAAGGTTAGGGTTAGGGTTAGGCATTAGGATTAGCAGTGTGGTTAAGGTTAAGGGTTTAGGATTAGGTTAGGATTAGCAGGTGGTTAAGGCATTAGGATTAGCAGTGTGGTTAAGGTTAGGGTTAGGCATTAGGATTAGCAGTGTGGTTAAGGTTAAGGTTAGGGTTAGGCATTAGGATTAGCAGTGTGGTTAAGGTTAAGGTTACATGCTGACTAGACCGGGCACGCGGGTGAGTCCACCATCACACACATGTTGATTTTGTCCATCCGCACCAATCAGGACACGCAGGTTGAAATATGAAAACGTACTCTGAAGCAGGTCGAAACACATGAAACATTCATGGACATTTAGCTAGCTAGCTTGCTATAGTTAGCTCATTTGTCCTGGGAAATAAACATTAGGTTGTTATTGTACCTGAAATACACATGGTCCCTTTTTTTCTCGATATTTGTAGAATTTTTACCCATTTTGAGTCACACAAAATCGTGTGTTCTCTACTCTGACAAGGGGAAGGGGAAACCTAGTTACTGTCTAGTAAACTCTCCTCCTTCAGGCTTCTTCTCCTGTGGACTTTATATGGCGGTTGGCAAACAGAACCTCATTGATGGGCGCGAGCAGTTGAAATGACTGAATAACATGTATGTCTACATTTGTTTTGCAAAGCTCGCACACGCGCAACGCGTCGGTGTGGTCAACGTTAGGTTTAAAATCAGATCTTATGACTCTGTGGCTGTGCCAGCTAGTCACCACTCTGCAGAGCTGTCTCCAAAGCAAGATTCATGACAATAAATGCCAACCTGCGTTCAAAACATGGGTAGCCATGTTGGGTGCGGTTTCCCAGTGAGCCTTTACCCAGATATCCAACTGTGGCCCTTCGTACTCCTTCCCCTCAAACACCTCGGGTGCTGCATAGGGGGGGCTGCCGCACCACGTAGACAGGGGCTCGCCGGAGTTGTAGAAGTTTCCAAATCCAAAGTCTGAATGGGAAGGAGAGAGAGATCGACTATTGATTATTTGTGTTGCTGTGTGCGTGCGCATGTGTGTGTGTGTGTGTGTTAGTGTGTGTGTTAGTGTGTGTTAGTGTGTGTGTTAGTGTGTGTGTGTGTGTGTGTGTGTGTGTGTGTGTGTGTGTGTGTGTGTGTGTGTGTGTGTGTGTGTTAGTGTGTGTGTGTTTTGACGACAGACTGTCACACTTGGTCTTTGTGGCATCAGATCAGCCCTGCCCTTATTCTACTATTTTACCATGAAGAACCCTCTAATTATTGGCAGTTGACACTTCATTAGCACCGACCCAGTGATGCATGGCTTCTCATTAGTAGAGACATTTAGCAGTCTGGATATCAGTAGGGAACCATCAAGGACAGAGGGTAGTCTGCTATCTGTTATCTCCCACACAGACTCACCGGCCAGTTTGATGTTCATATTGGTGTCCAGCAGCAGGTTCTCAGTCTTGAGGTCACGGTGAACGATGTGGTGTCTGTGGCAGTAGTCCACCGCCATCAGGATCTGCCAGAACTTCTTTCGTGCCTCATCCTCGCTCATGCGCCCGTTTGAGGTCAAGTAGTCTAGAGGAAAAGAGTTTAGATTCAGAGAACTAAATAAGGACTGTAAATACTGGGTAAGAGAGGACCTTGATATCTATTTGACCCCTTTTTTATGTCAAATGAAACAGCTCAACACAGTTTACAACAAAGGAGATAATAAATTTAATCCTCACCGAACATCTCTCCATTTTTGGCATATTCTGTCACAATATACAGCATATCTTTAGTCTCCATAACCTAAGAGGAATACAAAGAGAGACAATGGAAAGAGGTTAGCAAGAAGTAGGCTACACACAATTGCAGTGATAACGTGAGGAAAGAGGTCTTTCCACTGTAAAGGCTGCTGTAAGTGTTTTAGCAGAGACAGGACTGGGCACTGGGGATGTTTTCTGGACACCTTATCATTCCCCTGACCACACTTCCTCTCATTCACACACACACACACACACACACACACACACACACACACACACACACACACACACACGCTGACTTTCCATGATATGCACTGTTGCATAACAGAGCTGACAGGCACTTCCTGCATGCTCTTTGTTTATAGGATATGAACACAGAAATAGTTCAAACCAGTATTCAAATCAAATCAAACTTTATTTGCCACATTCGCTGAATACAACAAGTGTAGACTTTACCATGAAATGCTTTACAAGCCCTTAACCAACAGTGCAGTTCAAGAAGAAGAAAATATTTACCAAGTAGACTAAAATAAAAAGTAGTCATAAAAAGTAACACAATAAGAATAACAATAATGAGGCTATATACAGGGGTCACCGGTACCGAGTCAGTGTGCAGGTACAGGCTAGTTGAGGTAATCTCTACATGTAGGTGGGGGAGAAGTGACTATGTGTAGGTAACAAACAAACAGCGAGTAGCAGCAGTGTACAAGAGGGGGTGTTAATGTAAATAATCTGGTGGCGATTTTTATGTTCAGCAGTCTAATGGCTTGGTGGTAGAAGCTGTTGAGGAGCATTTTGGTCCTAGACTTGGCGCTCCGGTACTGCTTGCCGTGCGGTAGCAGAGAAAACAGTCTATAACTTAGGTGACTGGAGTCTCTGACAATTTTATGGGCTTTACTCTGACACTGCCTATTATATAGGTCCTGGATGTCAGGAAGCTTGGCCCCAGTGATGTACTGGGCCGTTCGCACTACCCTCTATAGTGCCTTACAGTCAGATAACGAGTAGTTGCCATACCAGTTGCCATACCAGTTGGTGATGCAACCGGTGCTCTCGATAGTGGAGTTGTAGAACCTTTTGAGGATCTACAGCTGCACCATCAAGAGCATACTGACCAGTATTCCCACTAATACTGTGTTGTCTGTCATCAGTTTTCAACAGAAACCAAATCTCTTTCCTTCTGGGAAAGGAAGAGAAATGTTCAGACACAAAGGACGAGCTTGTGTATCGAGAACCCATCACCACCGCAAATACACAAAGAAAAAGAAGGAAAGACACAATGTCCCAGCACCTTCCTGGAACTCCCGGAAACTTCCCAGGGCCAGGAGAGCCCTCGGGGACCAAACATTGTGGAAGTGTTGTGTCACTACCACTTCTGAAGAAAAGACTGATATTCATCACTGCCAGGACTCAATAAACCAACACCTAAAGCTATGTCACACATTTTATAGCCTCATTTCATTTCCAACCCAGTTTCTCTTTCACTTTTCTAACTCTGTGAGAGACAGTGAGGTGTTGGGCAGCAGTCATTTTTATGGCGGCACAGAGGCTCCCATACAGGGAGTAATTTATAGTCTTTATCTGAGAGAGATGATAACCACCCTGTGTCCCTCTCACCTAGAGGTGCTGCTGATGTCATACAGGCTTCTAGAGAAGAAGTCTAGCACGTTAAGGGCCCTCATACTGGCCCCTGAAGAGTGGTGTGTGGGGGAGTGTGTGAATGAGAGAGAGAGAGAGAGAGAGACAGACAGAAATCGAGAGAGAGTGCGAGACTGAGAGAGAGAGAGAGAGAAAGAGAGAGAGAGGCTGTGATGATCTTCAGAAATTCAGAAAAAAGGGACATTTTGTTCACATAAGATGGAAACTGCAGCTTATTTAAAGGTCAAGGATCAACACTTTGGTGTTATTCGTGAGGCTTTCCCCCTCTCCTCTTCTAGCTACTTTCTCTCATCGACTAGTCATACGGTACAGACTGCTCGTAATTCACTGTTCTGTTTTCGGTTATTGGAAGAGGAGGATGATAAGGAGAGGATGTGACCTCTGGATCACACAATCGCCTTCACTGCACTACACCTCCCCCTCAGTGGGCAGATGATGGGGTGTGAAAGAGAAAAGGGTTTCCCTCGGGTCATAGAAACCTGCTCTAACCTTCATCAAACAGCTAGCACCTGACATGCTCAAACCTCACTGTTTCCCAAAGAAAGAGGGAGCAACAGAGAGAGGGAGAGAGTGAGAGAGAGACTTGTGTTTATTTCACTTGCTTTGGTAATGTAAACATATGTTTCCCATGCACATAAAGCCCCTTAAATTGAAATGAGAGAGAGAGAGATCTACAGAGAGAGAGAGAGAGAGCGAGATATATACTGTATATATATATATATATATATATATATAGAAAGAGAGAGAAATATATATATATATAGAAAGAGAGAGAAATATATATATATATAGAGAGAGAGATAGATAGATATATATAGAGATATATAGAGATTATATATATATATATATATATACAGAGATAGATAGATATAGAGATATATTTAGAGATATATAGAGATATAGATATGTATAGATGTATATGTATATATATAGAGATATATATAGATATGTAGATAGATAGAGATAGATATAGATATATATATATATATATATATATATATATATATATACAGAGATAGATAGATATAGAGAGATATATATATATATAGATATATATATATATATAGATATAGAGAGATATATATATAGAGAGATATATATATATATATATATATATATATATATATATATATATAGAGAGAGAGAGAGAGAGAGAGAGAGAGAGAGAGATCTGTGTCTCTTTAGGGGGACTATCCCTCTGTATTAATCTGCTCACAGTGGCTCATCTGACAGAGATTAACTGAGGAATCGTCCTCTGGAAAACATATGACTTGCCTGACTCAGGCTTTCCTGTCTTACTCAAGGCGTGCGAGTGGGGTCGCATTGGGTGCTGTGTGTGTACTTTGTGTGTGTGTGTGTGTGTGTGTAAGGGCATCTGCACAAAAGTGTCAGGCCCGCTGAGCGAAAAAGTGGACTTGTGGTAGCGTCATTAGGGGCCGAGCAGCAGTAGTGCTTGGCGGGGCCACCTTTACGAGAGGAACAGAAACATTGCACTTGACTACCATAGATGCTAATTGAGCTTGACACTCAGACCTACAGAGACTGACTCATCCAAGCAATTCTCTTTCCTTCCCTCTGTCATCATCTCACCAAAGAGAAAGAGAGGTCAAAAAGGATTGAATTAATATGTGTACTTCTGTTTCACAGCAACGTGTCCTAGGAGTCAGCAGCTAGCTTTAAGATGGAGACACACACAGACTCCATGACAATAGTACAGCTGCAGCGCTGTGATATCCAAGACGATATACCACAAACCCTGATGTATCATAACACACACTGAGTCCTTACGTTCTCTCCATCTAATCCCACAATTCCATCCCTCTCTTCCTTGCCACCACACCTCCATCCCTACTCCCTCTACCTCTCTTGCTTATTCTGCCTGTGTTTGTCCTCAGCACCCGCTCAGCCTGTGTCTCTCTCTGTGGACACGTAGCCAAACACATGGACCAGTCACTCAGCTGTATCCATGCAGGATACAGTGTCAGTCAACACACCCAAAAGAACACACACACACACACCCAAAAGAACACTGACACACACACACACACACACACACACACACACACACACACACACACACACACACACACACACACACACACACACACACACATCCAATAACAATGTAACCATATTATAATAGACAGCACACACACCTGGTAGAGTTTGATGATATGGGGGTGGTTCAGCAGCTTCATGATCTGGACCTCTCTGTAGATCTTCTCTAGGTTGGATGGGTTTAGTCTGGTCTTGTCAATGATCTTTATGGCCACCTGGCAGTGGACAACCAACCAAAAAAGCAAACTGTAAACACACGGGTATGTAGGTCTTCTATATCTAGGACAAATGCAATATGAGAGGCTGATATGATTCTATCAATTAAAAAAATAATAAAAATGAGTTCTGTCTGTGTGATTTTGAAAGGAATAAAATATGACATGAAAGCATTGTTAATGAAAGAGCAGGGATGCTAACCTGTGTTTTGGTGACTTTGTGCCTTGCCAGTTTGACCACAGCAAAGTTTCCTTTCCCCAGTGTGCGGATGATCTCGTAGAAGCCGACCTGTAGAGGCCTTCCATGAGTATGGTTGGGCTGGGAGCCCGTATGGTTGGGCTGGGAGCCCGTATGGTTGGGCTGGGAGCCTGTATGGTTGGGCTGGTAGCCCGTATGGTTGGGCTGGGAGCCCGGGCTTCTCTCCGTTACGATCACCATGATGCCACACTGATTAACTATTCCAAAGGATAGGATTCAAATTGTGTGTAGTTGGCTATCTGCGACGCAAAATACAACATTGTAAATATCAAATGCACATAAGCCTATGCGTTATTATATTTGTTTTTATTATTGTAGGCCTATTATTACTGTGTTATCAAATGCATTACATTATCAGTGTATTATTATAACGAATGATAATAACGTTATAATTATAGTCCTAATCATTAGGCTACACATTTAGCTAGGCGTAGCCTATTCGTGCTCATCAACAATTAAGATTCTGAATTAACATTTGCATTGCACCATGATGACGCAGAAAAGTATTACATATAGACCACATCCCTTCACATCTGTACAATCTTGCACTAAATGTAATTATCCTACTGAACTAAACATATAGCTTATTCATTATATTTGATAAGCTCCGGATTCAAGCTATAAACATGTCCAAATGTGAGAAGTCAATGGATAATGTAGGCCTTTATAACACAACAAACAATTGTTATGTGTTAAATTAAAAGTTCAATGGCAGCAAGGCGCATATAGGCTGCCTAAATCTGAGACAAATAAAAACAAAAACTATTAAAAAAACCGATCATTATACATTTCCATTATAAAACTACAATGAACTATCAGCCAGTTTTTTTCCAAACATTCATAAGAGCATTGCAGGGTCTTACCGTTTTGGATGTCGGTAACGTTACACCTCTCACATTTCAATCGGTTGTCATAGGCAGGTACAAGTCATTCCATAAGGATATTACGAGAAAAAAATACGAGAAAAGTATAATAAAACAGCATATAACTTTTTAATTGTCTTTCTTTTAACGAAATATGTACAGAAATGTACAGCACAGTGTGCCAGTCGTGCTGGTAAAAACTATTTACAGGGTGACTTGGCAGGTCATATAATCGGCTCTTGCACTGCCCTGCTCCGTCTGCATGTGAGCTCCTATGGAATGCGGACATCCACAGTGTTCAAGGGGAAACTCCTCCTCCCATAACAAATTGACAACATTTCAATGACGTCACACCCGCGTCAGAGCTTCGAGTGGGGCGCGAGGCCGGGCGCGAGCGCAAAGCTGAAGTTGCTGGGCAACCGTGCGGCTTGGCGCGCGGTGACGCGGTGCGGATGGAGAGGTTGCTTAGAGACGGTGACGGTGACGTCAGTCCCGGAATATGTGTCACCACGTGATGTTTCCTCCCAAGCTGCTGATGTAAAGCAGAGCTTGAGTTGGCACTCGCTCATCACGGCCTTTATGTTCGCTCCCTCGACTTTCAAGTTGCCTTTCCTCTCCTGACCTCCGCGGAAAAAGTTAAACCAAAAATGGTTCTGAACCTTTTTGTTGTTGTTGCACACATCATGCAATTCTATTCTATATTATAATTATATTACTAAACTGAACAAAAAGTAGAAGGAACTGTATTACTGAACTAAGAGAAACGATATAAAGTATGATGGAGTACTTTAAATGAAATTGTGGGCAGAAAGACTAATTCAACTCTTTCATTGAATCAGAAGGCTCATTCAGCACAAAACCTTTTGATATTGGCAATTATTTGAATAGCTATTTCATTGGCAAAGTGGGCAAACTCAGACATGAAATGCCAACAACAATCTGTGAGCCACCATATTCATGCATAACATTTCTAATAATGAAAGAAAAACATTGTAATTTTGAAATATGTGAAGTTAGTACAGGAGAGGTGGAAAAATTATTGCAGTCCATCAATTTTTATTTTTGTATTTATTTCACCTTTATTTAACCAGGTAGGCCAGTTGAGAACAAGTTCTCATTTACAACTGCGACCTGGCCAAGATAAAGCAAAGCAGTGCAACAAAAACAACAACACAAAGTTACACATAAACAAACAATAATGAGAAACCACTTGGTATTGACAACTTAGATGGGAATCTACTGAGGATGGTAGTGGACAATATTGCCAGTCTTGTTTGTCATATCTTTAATCTGAGCCTGGAGAAAAGTGTTTGTCCTCAGACCTAGAGGGAAGCTAAAGTCATTCCGCAACACAAGAATGGTAAAGCATCCTTTAATGGTTCTAACAGCAGATCAATCAGCTTGCTGACAGCTCTTAGCAAACTTTTGGGAAATCCACTTGTCCTTCAGACAAGGTCTGAACATTCTGTTGTATTGTTTGATGCAAGAAACAACTTTACAAAATAAAATGCTAAATGATTCCCATACCATTATTACAGAGAATCAGAATCAGACAAAGTATGCTTGCTACTCATTGCCTATTGGATATTTAGCTTATTCAAGTCTGTCTCAAAATACAACACTGCCCCATTAAGACAAAAAAAATCTCTTTACCCGACTCCCACAAACAAAGTTTGTGCTCTTGTAGGAAGCATTCACTCCCACAGTGCTGACTACAAGTTAGTTATAACTTAGCTAATAACTCACTAACTAGCAAAGAATATGAACATATGTGAACACTTGGCTACATGCAGCTCTCGCTTCAATCTCAAAACAAGCCTATAATAATCATGACCGCTCATGCTGTAAAACAGTCCAGTTCAAAGTTAATGGCACAAATCCATGTATGGCCATGGTCTATTTGCATATAGGCCTACAGCAGCTCTGATTGGATATGGCGCACCGGTCTGTGTAGAGAATGGGCCTGCCTGTCATTGCAATAGAATCCTACTCCGATGCGCTCTGCCTACAACAAAATCTCTTGCATAGTTAGTTTTGCATAGTTTGTTTTGTTTGAATATTTTGCTTTCAAAGTGGCTAATTTTGCATTGATTCGATTACAATTTCCACAGTAAAGGGAAATGTTGACAGTGTTGGAGAAAACTCTAGAAAGCTCAGTGAAGTTCAATCTGGTGCTTCTCTGCCCTGTGCTGATATTTCTTCTGTGCAGCAGTCAACCAAACAAGTCCTGCAGGTTCTAGTTTGATCTAATTTTGACTATTGCTCTGTGATATGGTCAAGTGGCCAGACACCCTGGACCCAAACTGTTACAGACCTATATCCATCCTGCCCTGCCTATCTAAGGTCTTCGAAAGCCAAGTCAACAAACAGGTCACTGACCATCTCGAATCCCACCGTACCTTCTCCGCTGTGCAATCTGGTTTCCGAGCCGGTCACGGGTGCACCTCAGCAACACTCAAGGTACTAAACGATATCATAACCGCCATCGATAAAAGACAGTACTGTGCAGCCGTCTTCATTGACCTTGCCAAGGCTTTCGACTCTGTCAATCACCATATTCTTATCGGCAGACTCAGTAGCCTCGGTTTTTCGGATGACTGCCTTGCCTGGTTCACCAATTACTTTGCAGACAGAGTTCAGTGTGTCAAATCGGAGGGCATGCTGTCCGGTCCTCTGGCAGTCTCTATGGGGGTGCCACAGGGTTCAATTCTCGGGCCGACTCTTTTCTCTGTATATATCAATGATGTTGCTCTTGCTGCGGGCGATTCCCTGATCCACCTCTACGCAGACGACACCATTCTATATACTTTCGGCCCGTCATTGGACACTGTGCTATCTAACCTCCAAACAAGCTTCAATGCCATACAACACTCCTTCCGTGGCCTCCAACTGCTCTTAAACGCTAGTAAAACCAAATGCATGCTTTTCAACCGATCGCTGCCTGCACCCGCATGCCCGACTAGCATCACCACCCTGGATGGTTCCGATCTTGAATATGTGGACATCTATAAGTACCTAGGTGTCTGGCTAGACTGCAAACTCTCCTTCCAGACTCATATCAAACATCTCCAATCGAAAATCAAATCAAGAGTCGGCTTTCTATTCCGCAACAAAGCCTCCTTCACTCACGCCGCCAAGCTTACCCTAGTAAAACTGACTATCCTTCCGATCCTCGACTTCGGCGATGTCATCTACAAAATGGCTTCCAACACTCTACTCAGCAAACTGGATGCAGTCTATCACAGTGCCATCCGTTTTGTCACTAAAGCACCTTATACCACCCACCACTGCGACCTGTATGCTCTGGTCGGCTGGCCCTCGTTACATATTCGTCGCCAGACCCACTGGCTCCAGGTCATCTACAAGTCCATGCTAGGTAAAGCTCCGCCTTATCTCAGTTCACTGGTCACGATGGCAACACCCATCCGTAGCACGCGCTCCAGCAGGTGTATCTCACTGATCATCCCTAAAGCCAACACCTCATTTGGCCGCCTTTCGTTCCAGTACTCTGCTGCCTGTGACTGGAACGAATTGCAAAAATCGCTGAAGTTGGAGACTTTTATCTCCCTCACCAACTTCAAACATCAGCTATCTGAGCAGCTAACCGATCGCTGCTGCTGTACATAGTCTATTGGTAAATAGCCCACCCATTTTCACCTACCTCATCCCCATACTGTTTTTATTTATTTACTTGCTCTTTTGCACACCAATATCTCTACCTGTACATGACCATCTGATCATTTATCACTCCAGTGTTAATCTGCAAAATTGTAATTATTCGCCTACCTCCTCATGCCTTTTGCACACATTGTATATAGACTCCCCCCTTTGTTTTCTACTGTGTTATTGACTTGTTAATTGTTTATTCCATGTGTAACTCTGTGTTGTCTGCTCACACTGCTATGCTTTATCTTGGCCAGGTCGCAGTTGCAAATGAGAACTTGTTCTCAACTGGCCTACCTGGTTAAATAAAGGTGAAATAAAAAAATAAATGAAAAAGTGCTGCAAAGAAGGACCTAGAAAAGCTACAGTTGGCCCAGAACAGAGCAGCACATCTTGCCCTTCAATGTAGTCAGAGGGCTAATGTCAACAGTATGCATGTCAGTCTCTCTTGGCGCAACGCAGAGGAGAGATTGATTGCATCAATTATTATTTTGGTGAGCAATATTAATGTGTTTAAAAAATATAGCTCTGACAGACATACTGTACTTACCCCACCATACATGCCACATGGGGTCTCTTCACAGTCCCCATGTCCAGAACTAATTCAAGAAAACATACAGTATTATATAGAGCCATGATTGCATGGATCTCCCTTTCATCTCACATAGAGCAAGTGAACCTCAAACTTGGTTTAAAAAAACAAATAAAGCAACACCTCACGGCACAACGCCTCTCCCCCATGTGACCACGTTTTTATGTGTATGTATTGACATGTACACTATATATACAAAAGTATGTGGACCTTCAAATAAGTTGATTCCGCTATTTCAGCCACACCCGCTGCTGACAGGTGTATAAAATCTAGCACACAGCCATGCAATCTCCATAGACAAACATTGGCAGTAGAATGGCCTTACTGAAGAGCTCAGTGACTTTCAACGTGGGACCACCTTGGATGCCACCTTTCCAACAAGTCAGTTCGTCAAATTTCTGCCCAGCTAGAGCTGCCCCGGTCAACTGTAAGTGCTGTTATTGTGAAGTGGAAACGTCTAGGAGAAATAACGGCTGAGCCATGAAGTGGTAGGCCACACAAGCTCGATTTCGCCTGGATTAGAAAACATGCTCTCTCGTCAGGACACTGTTGTTCAGAGGAGATAGCCAACAACCCAGCAAGCACAATCACTTTAAACTGAAGCTGGAAAGACTGCAAACCTGCTGCACTTCGTTTCATTTTACCTTTTTTTTCAATTGACATTTCTTTGTGTATATCCATCCAAATGATGGCAGCTGATTCATGATTTCGACTGGCTGAGAAACGTTGCCTGTCTGTCTGTCTCTTCCTGACTCCCAACAAGTTCATTACTATGGGACAGCTGGAGATCGAATTTGAATATTGAAACAATGTTGCAAGTATTGGAGAGACAGACAGCAAGGTTTATACAAATCTCTGCTGTTGAAAACTAAATGTTAGTGTAAAAGAAATTTGAGATAATGTCTAAATGCTTTTTGTAATGGAGATCAAGTTTCTAAATTGCTTGGCTGGGCTGATGAGACAGTGGATTGCGCAGTCAGATGGAACAGAGTAAATAGGCATTTTAATGTCATATATTTAGCGAGTGGTAACTTGTCGAATACACACAGGCTGGAATGCGGTTTTAACCAATCAGCATTCAGGACTAGACCCACCCATTGTATAAACACAAACACACACACAAAATGACATGCACTTGAGCAGAGCAGGGGGTAGGGAATAATATAAGAGTGAATGGGGAGGGAAAGAGAGAGCAAATAAGAGGTGTGAGAGAGGGAGGGGTGGAGAAAAAAAGATAAGAGAGGAGTAGAGGGGGGAGGGAAGGAGAGAGAATAAGAGAGATGTAGCCTAGATGGAGATGGTAGAGGAGGAGGGTATCAGAGAAAGAAGGAAGGTGAGAGAGGCGAGAGGACAGGAAGAGAGAAATTGGATTGTGAGAGCGTGGACTGAGTGGCTCTGCATTTGGTTTGCTGCAATACGCACACATGCACAAATGCACTCACACTTTTTCAACATTCAGCCAACTGACATTTTCTCCTGAGGTGCTGACCTGTTGCACCCTCTATAACACTGTGAGTATTATTTGACCCTGCTGGTCATCTATGAACGTTTAAACATCTTGAGAACAATCTTGCCTTAATGGCCATGTTCTCTTATAATCTCCACCTGGCACAGCCAGAAGAGGACTGGCCACCCATCGGAGCCTGGTTCCACTCTAGATTTTGTTGGGGTTCGTTCCTTGTTCCTTGTCAATCATTGGTGAAATTAGCATTCAGACAATATCTTTAACTAAATCATTCAAAAACCTTTATTAATGCAATTGCAGACAGAAGTTAACAACAGGAACATAGCACGCATATTTCCGAGTAAGTTCTGCAAAATAGAATAGGTCCCAAGTTGCTTTTATCATGCTTTTATCATGCTTGTAGTCAACCCCCTGTGATGTAACTGCCTACGTCATTACCTTCTACTCATGTGACCAAAACCATACTCACACAGCTATATAAACAAGAGTTTTAGTGTTATCTAAAAGCTTATCCGTAAATGTCCAAGTTGATTTATAGTGAATGTCTGACTAGTCTCTTATCTCTTACACGCCCCTGCAGAGTTCTGTCTTCACAGTCACACATTTCTCAGACTGTTTCTTTATGAGAGGCAGATATTAGAAAAGACTTTGAAACAATATTAAACCTCTATAATGAATACAGTGGGGCAAAAAAGTATTTAGTCAGCCACCAATTGTGTAAGTTCTCCCACTTAAAAAGATGAGAGAGGCCTGTAATTTTCATCATAGGTACACTTCAACTATGGCAGACAAAATGAGGAAAGAAATCCAGAAAATCAAATCAAATCAAATCAAATTTATTTATATAGCCCTTCGTACATCAGCTGATATCTCAAAGTGCTGTACAGAAACCCAGCCTAAAACCCCAAACAGCGAGCAATGCAGGTGTAGAAGCACGGTGGCTAGGAAAAACTCCCTAGAAAGGCCAAAACCTAGGAAGAAACCTAGAGAGGAACCAGGCTATGTGGGGTGGCCAGTCCTCTTCTGGCTGTGCCGGGTGGAGATTATAACAAAACATGGCCAAGATGTTCAAATGTTCATAAATGACCAGCATGGTCGAATAATAATAAGGCAGAACAGTTGAAACTGGAGCAGCAGCACAGTCAGGTGGAAGTTGAAACTGGAGCAGCAGCATGGCCAGGTGGACTGGGGACAGCAAGGAGTCATCATGTCAGGTAGTCCTGGGGCATGGTCCTAGGGCTCAGGTCAGTTGAAACTGGAACAGCAGCAGAAAATCACATTGTAGGATTTTTAATGAATTTATTTGCAAATTATGGTGGAAAATAAGTATTTGGTCACCTACAAACAAGCAAGATTTCTGCATCTCACAGACCTGTAACTTCTTCTTTAAGAAGCTCCTCTGTCCTCCACTCGTTACCTGTATTAATGGCACCTGTTTGAACTTGTTATCAGTATAAAAGACACCTGTCCACAACCTCAGACAGTCACACTCCATACTCCACTATGGCCAAGACCAAAGAGCTGTCAAAGGACAACAGAAACAAAATTGTAGACCTGCACCAGGCTGGGAAGACTGAATCTGCAATAGGTAAGCAGCTTGGTTTGAAGAAATCAACTGTGGGAGCAATTATTAGGAAATGGGAGACATACAAGACCACTGATAATCTCCCTCGATCTGGGGCTCCATGCAAGATCTCACCCCATGGGGTCAAAACTATCACAAGAACGGTGAGCAAAAATCCCAGAACGACACGGGGGGACCTAGTGAATGACCTGCAGAGAGCTGGGACCAAAGTAACAAAGCCAACCATCAGTAACACACTACGCCGCCAGGGACTCAAATCCTGCAGTGCCAGACGTGTCCCCCTGCTTAAGCCAGTACATGCCCAGGCCCGTCTGAAGTTTGCTAGAGAGCATTTGGATGATCCAGAAGAAGATTGGGAGAATGTTATAATGTCAGATGAAACCAAAATATAACTTTTTGGTAAAAACTCAACTCGTCGTGTTTGGAGGACACAGAATGCTGAGTTGCATCCAAAGAACACCCTACCTACTGTGAAGCATGGGGGTGGAAACATCATGCTTTGGGGCTGTTTTTCTGCAAAGGGACCAGGACGACTGATCCGTGTAAAGGAAAGAATGAATGGGGCCATGTATCGTGAGATTTTGAGTGAAAACCTCCTTCCATCAGCAAGGGCATTGAAGATGAAACGTGGCTGGGTCTTTCAGCATGACAATGATCCCAAACACACCACCCGGGCAACAAAGGAGTGGCTTCGTAAGAAGCATTTCAAGGTCCTGGAGTGGCCTAGCCAGTCTCCAGATCTCATCTTTTTAAGTGGGAGAACTTGCACAATTGGTGGCTGACTAAATACTTTTTTGCCCCACTGTATATATATATATTCTTAATCTGTAATCTAGGACCCTATAAATGTAAGAAGGGAGGGGTCTTATAACTCCTCCCCTTCTATTAATACAACATAGGCATAATCAATTATTATAATACATCAAACATTTGGTACAGCCCCTATCATGACGCCTAGGTGAACCCCTGACAGTTTCTTCCTAGGTTCCTGCCTTTCTTCAGAGTTTTTCCATAGCCACTGTGCGTCCACATCTGCATTGCTTGCTCTTTGGGGATTTTTAGGCTGGGTATCTTTATAAGTACTTTGTGACAACTGATGATGTAGAAAGGGCTTTATACAATTCATTTGAGCGATTGGTTGACGTCAACACCCTTATAAAAAAATCATGAGTCGACAAGTGGATTTTAGACGTGTGAAGTTTTACATGGATTTTTCATGTGACTCAGACAAGCGGTTTTCACATGTGATATTATACATTTCAACATGTGTGCTTTTGTAAGTGGCGGGATTAGAACCCAAGGAAGAAGCCAATGTCTTGACCATTAGACAAAGAGGACCAACACTGGGTTTCTCCTCCAATGTATATCAATTTCTCGCTGTCAAACATTTAACAATTTAATTGAGATAACATTTGATTAATCACAAATGATCTCAAATTAAGAATTTTATCAAATTGAGCTGTAATTTAAGATATTTCTATATTACAAGAAAATTGACGTCTTTGTCCAAAGCAACGGTTAGCAAAATCAGGTAAATTAATAAAACCCACTTTCTTTCATCTCAATGTCAACTTGCTTTCACATCCCCTTGTTGTTTTTAGCTGTATACATTGTATTTGATGTTTTCAGTGTATTTTGAAAAATGTCTCTTTCAAGGAATTACCATAGAGTTTGTTTAAACTGGAAACTGCATATCCTGGGGCTGCATTTACTGTAGCTGGGGACTTTAAAAAGGGACATCTGAAGAAACGCTACTGTAATTATGTCAACCAATCTCCTATACTACACACGCATAGAAGACTCCAGATCATTGCTACTCTCCCTTCTGGGATGGATACAAGGCCCTCTCCCGCCCTCCTTTCAGCAAATAAAATCACGTCTCCATTCTGCTCCTCCCCACCTATAGGCAGAAATTTTAGCAGGAAGCACCCGTGGCAAGGACAGTTCAATGTTGGTCTGACCAATCGGAATCTTTGTTTCAAGATTGTTTTGATCACACACTGGGAAATGTTCAGGGTCCCTCTGAGAATAGTATCGATGTATACACTGACCCGGTGACTGGGCTCATGAAGAAGTTCATAGAGGACATTGTTTCCATTGCGATGATTCGAACTTAACCAAACCAAAAACAGTGGATAGATGGCAGCATTCGCTCAAAACTGAGAGCGCGAACCACCGCATTTAACAACGGCAAGGTGACTGGGAACATGGATGTGTACAAACAGACAAGCTATGACCTCCGTACGCAATCAAAGAGGCAAAACAACAGTACAGGGACAAAGTGGAGTCGCAATTCAAAGGCTCAGACATGAGTCGTATGCGGAAGGGACTCCAGACAATCATGGATTATTATCAGGTAGGAAGGTAAGACCCAGATGCAGACCACGTCGAGATAACAATAGTTTTAATGATCCAATAGGGGCAGGCAATAGACAGGTCAAGGCAGGCAGGGGTCAGTAACCCAGAGGTGAGGCAACGGTACCGGACGGCAGGCAGGCTCAGGGTCAGGGTAAGCAGAGGTCAAAAATCCAGCGAAGGGCAAAGGTACAGGTCGGTAGGCAGGCTCAAGGTCAGGGGCAGGCAGAGTGGTTAAGCAGGCGGGCTCGTAGTCAGGACAGGCAAGGGTCAAAACCAGGAGGGCAAGAAAAGCAGACGCTGAGAAACAAAATGCTGGTTCACTTGACAAACAAGACAAACTGGCACAGACAGACAGAAAACACAGGTATAAATACACACGAGATAATGGGGAAGATGGGCGACACCTGGAGGGGGGTGGAGACAAGCACAAAGACCGGTGAAACTGATCAGAGTGTGACAATTATAAAGGGAAAGACAGCCATGTTGAGGACAATGACGCCTCGCTCCCGGACAAGCTAAACATCTTATTCTCCCTTCTACTGTGTGCTCTCATTCTCTATGGCTGACGTAAGCAAGACACTTAAGAGAGTTAACCCTTGCAAGCCTGCTGGCCCAGACGGCATCCCAAGCTGCATACTCAGAGCAGGTGCAAAAGAGCTGGCTGGACTGTTTACAAACATATTCAATCTCTCCCTATCCAAGTATGTTGTCCCCACTTGCTTCAAGATGCCAACCATTGTTCCTGTACCCAAAAAAGCGAAGGTAACTGAACTATAGGACTATATCCCCAGAGCACTCACTTCTGTCATCATGAAGTGCTTTGAGAGGCTAATTAAGGATCATATCATCTCCACCTTCCCCGACACCCTAGACCCACCAAAAAGGACCCTAGATCAACTAAAAATGTCATACTGCTCCAACAGATCCAGCCCTGTGCAACTGGGTCCTAGACTTCCTGACGGGCTGACCCTGGGTGGTGAAGTTAATTTTAAAAAACTCACGCTGATCCTCAACACGGGGGTCACACAGGGGTGCGTGCTCAGACCCCTCCTGTATTCCCCATTCACCTATGACTGCATGGCTTTGCACGTCTCCAACTCAATCATCAAGTTTGCTGACAACACAAGAGTGGTAGGCCTGATTATGAACAACTATGAGAGCCTAAAGGGAGGAGGTGAGAGCCCTGGCAGAGTGGTTCCAGGAAATTAACATCAACAAAACGAAGGAGCTGATTGTGGACTACAGGAGACAGCAGAGACAGAACGCCCTCATCCACATCGATGGGGCCACTGTGGAGAGAGTCAAAATACTGATAGGGAAACTGCACCGTCCACAACCGCAGGGCTCTCCATAGGGTGGTGGGGTCAGCCCAACGCATCACCGGCGGCACAGTTCCTGCCCTCCAGGACATCTACCACACTTCGTGTGACAGGAAGGCCAAGAAGATCATCAATGAACTCAGCCACCTTAGCCTAGAAGGTAGAAACAGTACAACTGCATCAAAGCTGGGACCAAGAGACTGATAAACATTTTCTATCTCCAGGCCATCAGACTGTGAAGCAGTAATTACTAGCCAGTCTCCGTCCAGTGAACATTAGTACTTTTACTAGCCGGCTACCACCCGGTACTCAAATCAAATCAAATTGTATTAGTCACATGCACCGAATACAACAGGTGTAGACATTACAGTGAAACGCTTACGTACGAGCCGCTAACCAACAATGCAGTTTAAAAAAATATATGGATAAGAATAAGAACTAAAAGTAACAAGTAATTAAAGAGCAGCAGTAAAATAACAATAGCAAGACTATATACAGGGGGTACCCGTGCAGAGTCAATGTGTGGGGGCACCGTTTAGTTGAGGTAATATGTACATGTAAAGTGACAATGAAGAGATGATAACAACAAAGAGTAGCAGAAGTTTGAAAAAAAGGGGGGGGGGCAATGCAAAAAGTCTGGGTAGCCATTTGATTAGGTGTTCAGCAGTCTTATGGCTTGGGGGTAGAAGCTGTTTAGAAGCCTCTTGGACCTAGACTTTGCGCTCTGGTACCGCTTACCGTGCGTTAGCAGAGAGAACAGTCTATGACTAGGTTGGCTGGAGTCTTTGACAATTTTTAGGGCCTTCCTCTGACATCACCTGGTATAGAGGTCCTGGATGGCAAGAAGCTTGGCCCCAGTGATGTACTGGACCATTCGCACTACCCTCTGTAGTGTCTTGCCGTCGGAGGCTGAGCACTATACCAGTGATGCTCTCAAAGGTGCAGCTGTAGAATCTTTTGAGGATCTGAAGATCCATGCCAAATCTTTTCAGTCTCCTGAGAGGGAATAGGTTTTGTCGTGCCCTCTTCACGGCTGTCTTGGTGTGCTTGGACCATGTTAGTTTGTTGGTGATGTGGACAGCAAGGAACTTGAAGCCCTCAACCTGCTCCACTGCAGCCCCATCGATGAGAATGGGGGCCTGCTCAGTCCTCTTTTTCCTGTAGTCCACAATCATCTCCTTTGTCTTGATCATGTTGAGGGAGAGGTTGTTGTTCTGGCACCACACGGCCAGGTCTCTGACCTCCTTCCAATAGGCTGTCTCGTTGTTGTCGGTGATCAGACCTACCACTGATCAGACCTACCACTTAATGATGGTGTTGGAGTCGTGCCTGGCTGTGCAGTCATGAGTGAACAGGGAGTACAGGAGGGGCCTGCGCACGTGCTCCTGAGGGGCCCCGTGTTGAGGATCAATGTGGCGGATGTGTTATTACCTACCCTTATTACCTGGGGGCGATTGTCAGGAAGTCCAGGATCCAGTTGCAGAGGGAGGTGTTTTGTTCCAGGGTCCTTAGCTTAGTGATGAGCTTTGAGGACACTATGGTGTTGAACGCTGAGCTGCAGTCAGTGAATAGCATTTTTACACAGGTGTTCCTTTTGTCCAGGTGGGAAAGGGCAGTGTGGAGTACAATAGAGATTGCATCATCTGCGGATCTGTTGGGGCGGAATGCAAATTGGAGTGGGTCTAGGGTTTCTGGGATAATGGTGTTGATGTGAGCCATGACTTCATGGCTACGGATGAAGCACATGATGGCTACAGACATCAGTGCTATGGGTCGGTAGTCGTTTAGGCAGGTTACCTTAGTGTTCTTGGGCACTGTCACAATGGTGGTCTGCTTAAAACATGTTGGTATTACAGACTTGGACAGGGAGAGGTTGAAAATGTCAGTGAAGACCCTTACCAGTTGGCCAGCGCATGCTCGCAGTACACGTCCTGGTAATCCGTCTGGCCCTGCGGCCTTGTGACCTGTTTCAACTCACATTGGCTGCGGAGAGCATGATCACACAGTCTTCCAGAACAGCTGGTGCTCTCATGCATGTTTCAGTGTTTTTTGCCTCGAAGCGAGCATAGAAGTAGTTTAGCTCGTCTGGTAGGCTCGTGTCACTGGGCAGCTCACGGCTGTGCTTCCCTTTGTAGTCTGTAATGGTTTCTAAGCCCTGCCACATCCGACGAGCGTCAGAGCCGGTGTAGTACGATTCAATCTTAGTCCTGTATTGACGCTTTTTCTGTTTGATGGTTCATAGGAGGGCATAGCGGGATTTCTTATAAGCTTCCCGGGTTAGAGTCCTGCTCCTTGAAAGTGGCAGCTCTACCCTGCACCTTAGACACTGCTGCCCTAGAGTCATTGAACACTGGTCACTTTAGTAATATTTACTTTATATGTATGCAATGTATTCTGGTTATGGCTCATATATAACTACTGCTGTACGCACCTATTACATTGTTAATACTGTCCATACTGTTCATACACACCATTGTATTCAGTGCCTTCAGAAAGTATTCACACCCCTTGACTTTTTCCACATTTTGTTGTGTTACAGTCTGATTTTAAAATTGATTCAATTTAGATTTTTTTCAGGTCACTGGGCTACACACAATAACCCCATAATGCCAAAGTGGAATTATGTTTTTCAAACATTTTACAAATGAATTAAAAATTATATTTTGAGTCAAAAAGCATTCAACCCCTTTGTTATGACAAGCCTATATAAGTTCAGGAATAAATATTGGCATAACAAGTCGCATGTGTTGCATGGACTCACTCTGTGTGCAATAATAGTGTTTAACATAATTTTTGAATGACTACCTCATCGCTGTACCCCACGCATACAGATAATTGTAAGGTCCATCTGTCGATCAGTGAATTCCAAACACAGATTCAACCACAAAGACCAGGGAGGTTTTCCAATGCCTCACAAAGAAGGGCACCTATTGGTAGATGGGTAAAAAAAAGAAGACATTAAATAGCCCTTTGAGCATGGTGAAGTTATTAATTACACTTTGGATTGTGAATCAATACACCCAGTCACTACAAAGATACAGGCGTCCTTCCTAACTCAGTAGCCGGAGAGGAAGGAAACCACTCAGGGATTTCACCATGAGGCCAATGGTGACTTTAAAATGGTTACAGAGTTTAATGGTTTCGATAGGAGAAAACTGAGGATGGATCAACAACATTGTAGTTATTCCACAATAACAACCTAATTGACAGAGTGAAAAGAAGGAAGCATGTACATAATACAAATATTCCAAAACATGCATACTTTTTGCAAAAAGACACTCAAGTAATACTGTAAAAAAATATGGCAAGGCAATAAATGTTTTGTCCTGAATATGAAGTATTATGTTTGGGGCAAATCCAAATCAACACATTGCTGAGTACCACTCTCCATATTTTCAAGCATAGTGGTGGCTGCATCATGTTATGGGTATGCTTGTAATCATTACGGACTGGGGAGTTTTTCAGGATTTAAAAGAAAAATGGAATGAAGATAAGCACAGACAAAATTCTAGAGGAAAACCTGGTTCAGTCTGCCTTACACCAGACACTGGGTGTCACGTTCGTCGTAACGAGGAGACCAAGGCGCAGCGTGAGATGAATACATTCTTCTTTAATAAAAAAATGAAGAACACTTAAACAAACTAACGTGAAGCTATAAACAACTAGTGTTGACATGCAACTACACATAGACAATAACCCACAACTCCAAAATGGAAAATGGCAACCTAAATAGGATCTCCAATCAGAGACAACGATAAACAGCTGTCTCTGATTGGGATCCAATTCCGGCCACCATAGACCTACATTTACCTAGACAATTCCAAAACCCCATTGATATACAAAAACCCCTAGACAAGCCAAAAACACACATACCACCCTCGTCACACCCTGACCTAACCAAAATAATAAAGAAAACAAAGATAACTAAGGTCAGGGCATGACACTGGGAGATTAATTCACCTTTCAACAGAACAATAACCTAAAACACAAGGCCAAATATACACTGGAGTTGCTTACCAAGAAGACAGTGAATGTTCCTGAGTGGACGAGTTACAGTTTTGACTTAAATGTATTTGAAAATCTATGGCAAGACATGAAAATGGCAGTCTAGCAATGATCAACAACCAACAGAGCTTGAGGAATTTTGAAAAGAATAATGGGCAAATGTTGCACATTCCAGGTGTGGAAAGCTCTTAGAGACTTAGAAATTCTCCCAGCTGTAATTGCTGTAAACGGTGTTTCAGCAAAGTATTGACTGGACGGTTTGAATACTTATGCAAATTAGATATTTCTTGATTTTATTTTCAGTTAATGTGCAAACAATTTCTAAAAACATGTTTTCACTTTGTCATTATGGGGTATTGTGTATAGATGGGTGAGAAAACAACTTTCTGAAGGTTATCAATAACAGAAGCTAAAAATAGTCATGAGTGGACGAAATTAGCATTAGCAAATTAGCATTTGACCATTAGATACAAATTTCATAAAAAGTAACCTTCTAAAATACATATCATTACCGTGCTTCAGATGTACACATGTAAATACACTCATTTGTAAAAAAAATATTAAAAAAAAAGAATAAAAAAAGACTATTTAACTCCTACAGTCCCACCATGACGATGGCACTTTTAGACTTCTAACCCCTTTACAACATTGTGAGTTTGAGCTACAGACTTCAAAACATTGTCTTTGTATATTTCCTCTGCACCCATTGACAACAAACATTAGTCTGTGTGATTAACGGTGGCTGAGCTAGAGCTGTGTTTGTGAGACAAGGGCGGATCCCAAAGGAGCCGAATGGTTTGCACTACAAACTATTAAAAGCTATCTAGGAAAAGCTGAGCACATATTTTGCTCTATGATGCTCACAAGCTACACAAGAGTCGTTAGAAGGTAAGGGGTTTATCTACAGTACCAGTCAAAAGTTTGAGAATACATACTCATTCAAGGGTTTTTCTTTATTTGTACTTTTTTCTACATTGTAGAACAATTGTGAAGACATCAAAACTATGAAATAATGCATACAAAATCATGTAGTAAACAAGCAAGTGTTAAACAAATAAAAATATTTTTTACATTTGAGATTCTTCAAATAGCCACCCTTTGCCTTGATGATAGCTTTTGCACACTCTTGGCATTCACTCAACCAGCTTCACATGCTTTTCCAAAAGTCTTGAAGGAGTTCCCACATATGCTGAGTACTTGTTGGCTGCTTTTCCTTCACTCTGCCATCTGACTCATCCCAAACCATCTCAATTTGGTTGAGGTCGAGTGATTGTGGAGGCCAGGTCATCTGATGCAGCACTCCATCACTCTCCTTCTTGGTAAAATAGCCCTTACACAGCCTGGAGGTGTCTTGGGTCATTGTCCTGTTGAAAAACAAATGATAGTCCCACTAAGCCCAAACCAGATGGGATGGCGTATCGCTGCAGAATGTTGTGGTAGGTCCTCACGAGAGCCAGTTTCATCATAGCGCTTGATGGTTTTTGCGACTGCAAGTTCTTGAAATGATCCGTATTGACACACCTTCATGTCTTAAACTAATGATGGACTGTCATTTCTCTTTGCTTATTTGAGCTGTTCTTGCCATAGTATGGACTTGG
Source organism: Oncorhynchus tshawytscha (assembly GCF_018296145.1). Taxonomy (NCBI): domain Eukaryota; kingdom Metazoa; phylum Chordata; class Actinopteri; order Salmoniformes; family Salmonidae; genus Oncorhynchus; species Oncorhynchus tshawytscha. Next base: position 24,223,041 of record NC_056454.1, on the reverse strand, counting down.
TCTTTTACCAAATAGGGCAACCTTCTGAAAACCCCCTTCCTTGTCACAACACAACTGACTGGCTCAAACACATTAAGAAGGAAACAAATTCCACAAATGAACTTTTAAGAATGCACAACTGCTAATTGAAATGCATTCCAGGTGACTACCTCATGAAGCTGGTTGAGAGAATGCTAAGAGTGTGCAAAGATGTCATCAAGCAAAGGGTGGCTATTTGAATATATTTTGATTTGTTTAACTTTTTTGGTTACTACATGATTCCATACGTGCTATTTCATATTTTTTTTATGTTTTCACTATTATTGTACAATGTCAAAAATAGTAAAAAATAAAGAAAAACCCTTGAATGAGTAGGTGTTCAAAAACATTTTACTGGTAGCATACATTAAGAGCCTAAACATTTATAGCGGAAAATAAAAAATGACATCTTGTTCTCGTTGACTTGCATCGTTGACAAAAGTGAGCTAGCTAGCTAGCTACTTAGCTTGGCTACACTCATGTAAATAGGAAAATATAACTTGTTTTTCACTCAGTCAAAACAATTAAATTCATCCTCAAAATACATACATATATACAGTGCCTTGCGAAAGTATTCGGCCCCCTTGAACTTTGCGACCTTTTGCCACATTTCAGGCTTCAAACATAAAGATATAAAACTGTATTTTTTTGTGAAGAATCAACAACAAGTGGGACACAATCATGAAGTGGAACAACATTTATTGGATATTTCAAACTTTTTTAACAAATCAAAAACTGAAAAATTGGGCGTGCAAAATTATTCAGCCCCTTTACTTTCAGTGCAACAAACTCTCTCCAGAAGTTCAGTGAGGATCTCTGAATGATCCAATGTTGACCTAAATGACTAATACTGTACATGTTTAGCAATGCAACATCATGGAGGACTATAATAATCATGGAGTGGATGGCTCAGAAAAAAGAGAAAATTATTTTAAATGCACTTGAATTAATATACTCAGGTAGGCTAAGTAACCTTTTTACAGAATGGCATTAGAGAATTTGCAATTCCACATGTAGAAACGTTGTTACTACAGTGTGTTAACATCACCTTTTCACATGTGAGGAGAAACTATTTCAACCCCACATGTTAATGTGCAATTGCACATGTGAAGTTTTCTTTCATGTAAAACTGCAAATGTGAATTTCACATGAGAGGTGAAAACATGTTATTAATTTCACATGTGAAAAGGTGGTGTTAACATGTGAACTCTAAGTTTAATACATGTAACAATATGCTTCTCATGTGAAATGTAAGTTTTCTGGTGTCCTTTGACAGCTCTTTGGTCTTGGCCATAGTGGAGTTTGTAGTGTGACTGTTTGAGGTTGTGGACAGGTGTCTTTTATACTGATAACAAGTTCAAACAGGTGCCATTAATACAGGTATTGAGTGGAGGACAGAGGAGCCTCTTAAAGAAGAAGTTACAGGTCTGTGAGAGCCAGAAATCTTGCTTGTTTGTAGGTGACCAAATACTTATTTTCCACCATAATTTGCAAATAAATTCATAAAAAATCCTACAATGTGATTTTCTGGATTTTACCCCCTCATTTTGTCTGTCATAGTTGAAGTGTACCTATGATGAAAATTACAGGCCTCTCTCATCTTTTTAAGTGGGAGAACTTGCACAATTGGTGGCTGACTAAATACTTTTTTGCCCCACTGTATCTGTCCTTTCTAATTTCCTTACGTGTCAGTAACTACAGAGTTAGCCTCCAAACAGATGGCCTTCTTTCCTACTGGGCCTCATTCCTCTTCTTTTAACGTCCACACAACTCTTGATATATGCTACTTGACAAACAACATAGTTGTCATTTCTCTTTTCTCTCTGTGTCTCTACCTTTGATTGATGTTGTGGTACATTGAAATATCTGTCATCTCTGTCTGTCTGATTTATGCTATTGAGGGTGTGTACTGTACTTAGTGCTGGAAAGCACCCAACATTCTAGGTGGTTTAGTAGTCTATTTCAAATCTTCACACAAGGAGCCACAACATCATGAAAAGGCCTTGACAGTAATTAGGGGGTACCCCTGCAGAGGTGTCATACTCCCCCGCTCAGGGAGAGACACTCAGCCGACACAGCCCTGAGAGGAACACAGAGGACTTTTACAACTCTTACCATGACTCGGGTATACCCACTAATTCCTGACAATAGCCTGGGTATAACTGTAATCAATAATATAATAAAATAGCATAGCATAGAATAGAGTAGAATACAATACCAAGGAGGCGCAATGAGGTAATCTTTGCTTAGCAAATAATCACGCCACTACATTAACAGTCACATAAGAGTCAGAGCAATAAGAGTAATTGCATATTGCAATGATACTGTAATGCAATATAATAGCATGAACATACAGACACTTGGGGACTAAACATCCATTTGTGCTCCCTGATAACAGAGTGGTTGAAACACACTTGTGACACAGATCATGAGAGGTGAAAATGAATCAACCATCCATAGACAAGAAGACACAGAGAGAGAGAGTGAGATAGAGAGAAATATTCAGAGAATGAGAATGACAGACAGAGGCCAAGTGTGATAGACAGAAGGTGGGATAAGACGAGAGAGAGAGAGAGAGAGAGAGATATGGGGGGGAAAGAGTAGGAGTGCTTAAATTTTACGCCCCACCACAGTAGAGGGATGGAGTCTACCACTCCCACGCTCTACTTTCCTATGATAGAGGAATGCAAACTGGATGCAAAGCATCCTGACAGCCAACCACACTGCACACTTTTCTTCTGCTGTCTTTGTTTGCTCAGTTAAATGTCAACTGTTCCAGCTCCATTTGTATCTGTCACAGCTTTGCATGTTAAAGTTGTTGTTGTGTCTGTGTCTGTTTGACATATCACTGGTTATGTAACTCTTACAGCTTCACCCGAGAGAGGGACCGGCATTTTGGGAGACCAGGTTTGAAGGTGTGAACTGTGTGCTGTTAGGATCTCTTTTTGATTGACCATTGTTAAGGTTATGCTGGGGCCACACAAGACAAGTCCAATCATTTCAAATGGATGTTTATGGCATTTTATGATGGTTTTCAATTGCATTGATTTCCTTGTGATGTGGCTCAAATGTTGCTTATAGGGTACTTAGTCAGAATGAAGAAATGCCAAGCACCCCAAAATATCTTGCCACAATACAGCACCAAACTGGCAGGTGTGGCAGATGTATACTTTGCATTTTTTGGCGAAAATGCCAGACTTGGTGTGAAAGTAGCAGGAGGGTAAACGAATACATTTGGATCTAAAAGTAGGTTACATTCCCCATTGCTAGAGGTCAGAGGAAGGAGGGAGCTGGGACTGTGCTCTGTGGACTACCCTTGCACTTATGATCACATATGACCTGAAAAACCTATTTATAATTTTTAATGGAAAGAAAGCTCCACACACACACACACACACACACACACACACACACACACACACACACAAACACACACACACACACACACACACAAAAGGCCAAAACCTAGGAAGAAACCTAGAGAGGAACCAGGCTATGTGGGGTGGCCAGTCCTTTTCTGGCTGTGCCGGGTGGAGATTATAACAGAACATGGCCAAGATGTTCAAATGTTCATAAATGACCAGCATGGTCGAATAATAATAAGGCAGAACAGTTGAAACTGGAGCAGCAGCACGGTCAGGTGGACTGGGGACAGCAAGGGTCATCATGTCAGGTAGTCCTGGGGCATGGTCCTAGGGCTCAGGTCCTCTGAGAGAGAGAAAGAAAGAGAGAAGGAGAGAATTAGAGAACGCACACTTAGATTCACACAGGACACCGAATAGGACAGGAGAAGTACTCCAGATATAACAAACTGACCCTAGCCCCCCGACACATAAACTACTGCAGCATAAATACTGGAGGCTGAGACAGGAGGGGCCGGAGACACTGTGGCCCCATCCGAGGACACCCCCGGACAGGGCCAAACAGGAAGGATATAACCCCACCCACTTTGCCAAAGCACAGCCCCCACACCACTAGAGGGATATCTTCAACCACCAACTTACCATCCTGAGACAAGGCTGAGTATAGCCCACAAAGATCTCTGCCATGGCACAACCCAAGGGGGGGCGCCAACCCAGACAGGATGACCACATCAGTGAATCAACCCACTCAGGTGACGCACCCCTTCCAGGGACGGCATGAGAGAGCCCCAGTAAGCCAGTGACTCAGCCCCTGTAATAGGGTTAGAGGCAGAGAATCCCAGTGGAAAGAGGGGAACCGGCCAGGCAGAGACAGCAAGGGCGGTTCGTTGCTCCAGAGCCTTTCCGTTCACCTTCCCACTCCTGGGCCAGACTACACTCAATCATATGATTCACTCAAGAGATGAGTCTTCAGTAAAGACTTAAAGGTTGAGACCGAGTTTGCGTCTCTGACATGGGTAGGCAGACCATTCCATAAAAATTTAGCTCTATAGGAGAAAGCCCTGCCTCCACCTGTTTGCTTAGAAATTCTAGGGACAATTAGGAGGCCTGCATCTTGTGACCGTAGCGTACGTGTAGGTATGTACGGCAGGACCAAATCAGAGAAATAGGTAGGAGCAAGCCCATGTAATGCTTTGTAGGTTAGCAGTAAAACCTTGAAATCAGCCCTTGCTTTGACAGGAAGCCAGTGTAGAGAGGCTAGCACTGGAGTAATATGATCCAATTTTTTGGTTCTAGTCAGGATTCTAGCAGCCGTATTTAGCACTAACTGAAGTTTATTTAGTGCTTTATCCGGGTACCCGGAAAGTAGAGCATTGCAGTAGTCTAACCTAGAAGTGACAAAAGCATGGATTACTTTTTCTGCATCATTTTTGGACAGAAAGTTTCTGATTTTTGCAATGTTACGTAGATGGAAAAAAGCTGTCCTTGAAATGGTTTTGATATGTTCTTCAAAAGAGATATCAGGGTCCAGAGTAATGCCGAGGTCCATCACAGTTTTATTTGAGACGACTGTACAACCATTAAGATTAATTGTCAGATTCAACAGAAGATCTCTTTGTTTCTTGGGACCTAGAACAAGCATCTCTGATTTGTCCGAGTTTAAAAGTAGAAAGTTTGCAGCCATCCACTTCCTTATGTCTGAAACACATGCTTCTAGCAAGGGCAATTTTGGGGCTTCACCATGTTTCATTGAAATGTACAGCTGTGTGTCATCTGCATAGCAGTGAAAGTTAACATTATGTTTTCGAATAACATCCCCAAGAGGTAAAATATATAGTGAAAACAATAGTGGTCCTAAAACGGAACCTTGAGGAACACCGAAATTTACAGTTGATTTGTCAGAGGACAAACCATTCACAGAGATAAACTGATACCTTTCCGACAGATAAGATCTAAACCAGGCCAGAACTTATCCGTGTAGACCAATTTGGGTTTCCAATCTCTCCAAAAGAATGTGGTGATCGATGGTATCAAAAGCAGCACTAAGGTCTAGGAGCACGAGGACAGATGCAGAGCCTCGGTCCGATGCCATTAAAATGTAATTTACCACCTTCACAAGTGCCGTCTCAGTGCTATGATGGGGTCTAAAACCAGACTGAAGCATTTCATATACATTGTTTGTCTTCAGGAAGGCAGTGAGTTGCTGCGCAACAGCCTTTTCTAAAATTTTTGAGAGGAATGGAAGATTCGATATAGGCCGATATTTTTTTTTTTTTTTTTTTTCTGGGTCAAGGTTTGGCTTCTTCAAGAGAGGCTTTATTACTGCACTTTTGTGAGTTTGGTACACATCCGATGGATAGAGAGCCGTTTATTATGTTCAAAATAGGAGGGCCAAGCACAGGAAGCAGCTCTTTCAGTAGTTTAGTTGGAATAGGGTCCAGTATGCAGCTTGAAGGTTTAGAGGCCATGATTATTTTCATCATTGTGTCAAGATATATAGTACGAAAACACTTGAGCGTCTCTCTTGATCCTAGGTCCTGGCAGACTTGTGCAGACTCAGGACAACTGAGCTTTGAAGGAATACGCAGATTTAAAGAGGAGTCCGTAATTTGCTTTCCAATAATCATAATCTTTTCCTCAAAGAAGTTCATGAATTTATCACTGCTAAAGTGAAAGTCATCCTCTCTTGGCGAATGCTGCTTTTTAGTTAGCTTTGCGACAGGATCAAAAAGGAATTTCGGATTGTTCTTATTTTCCTCAATTAAGTTAGAAAAATAGGATGATCGAGCAGCAGTAAGGGCTCTTCGGTACTGCACGGTACTGTCTTTCCAAGCTAGTCGGAAGACTTCCAGTTTGGTGTTGCGCCATTTCCGTTCCAATTTTCTGGAAGCCTCCTTCAGAGGTATTTTCTGTGTACCAGGGAGCTAGTTTCTTATGAGAAACCACTCTTTCAAACACAAACACTGACGTTGAGCGATAGCCAAAGTCAACACTGTTTTGTCTTGAATGTCACCTATCACTGTTTACTTCCAAACACATTTATCAGCCATGTTTAGCTAGTTTGTCTTTTATTTTGTTGTTACTTCCTGCTTTTCTAGCCAATAGTAATGCCTCTGTCTTGGTATGTGCTGATAGGGATGAGAACAAAACACAAACATTATCACTGTTGTTTGGTCTCTCACACGTGAACTACTTGGTTTTCAAAGGTCACATTGGATCAGCATAAGCACAAAGAATTGCACGACACAATGAAACAATACTTTTGTTTTTACAAACCGTGACATGATTTACTGTGGCATTTCATCCATCATTTGAACTAAGACTTCTGTAATAAATGGTGTTTGGAAATACCACTCTCCTTGTTGTACGTCACATCCACATAGCTGTTGGATGTAATAATGTGGTGAGAAATTCTAACCTCATTGTGTTTGAACAATAGCTGCAGGCACACACTGAGACATGGCCTGGATTGTTCTTCTGCTATTCTTGCTTTTACACCCTAACACACTGCTCACGTTACACTCATGCTCTACAAAATGTCAAATGTATAAAGGTTATTGAATTAACCGGGGTGTTTGATCTCAGCAGTTGTTTTATAGATTAGTGCTATCCAGGATCATTGGGACGTTCCTACCTTAAATCCTAGCCCCTAGCCTTAAACCCTACCCTTACCCTAACTTTAACTATAACCATAACCATAAACCTTACCTAAACATAACCTTAACCCTTACGTTAACCATTATATATTTCAACTTCAATGGGGTAAGGACATTCCAAGTATCCCGGCAACAGGATCAGAGGCCAGAAGTACCTGTAAAAGCTGGTAAATACTGTGGGTGAGAATACATTGTGTGTTTGAACATGACACTCAGGGTGTGAGCACAGCCAAAGCCTCAAATCTCCCAGAAAACATGATAAGGGCAATCCATACACCTGGTTTACTGACTGTTTGTGTGTGTATGTGGTTTTAGCCTCTGACCCCACGGAAAGGCAATTTCCTTGGGGTTGACCCCTCTGTGGCTGACCCCCATCTACACTCTTTTAAAAGGCCCTTTGTGTGAGGGTTTAGAGTCATATAATCTCTGGGAGGATAGAGGAACTATTCTTCACTGGTAATTAGTGCGGTTCTGTCTCTGTTTGTTGACTTTGGCAGACGATCGCTGTCCTCGTGGGAATGTGCGTCAAGCTCTCATCCACAAACAAACAATACTAATGGTGAGAGGCCTCGCGGATCACACACACAAAGACACTTCCACAGACATAGACACACACACGTGCGCAAACACACAGACACATACAGTGCCTATCATAAGGATTCACCCCCGTTGGATTTCTTCACATTTGATTGTGTTACAAAGTGGGATTTAAATTGATTTAATGGTCTTTTTTTTGGTCAACTATCTAAACAAAATACTCTGGAATGTCAAAGTGAAAAATATTACCATATATCTATATATATAGTACCAGTCAAACTTTTGAGAACACCTACTCATTCAAGTGTTTTTCTGTATTTTTACTATTTTATACATTGTAGAATAATAAGGATAACGCATTTTCTCATCCAGCTTCATGAGGTAGTCACCTGGAATGCATTTCAATTAACAGGTGTGCCTTGTTAAAAGTTAATTTATGGAATTTCTTTCCTTCTTAATGCGTTTGAGCCAATCAGTTGTGTAGTGACAAGGTAGGTGTGGTATACAGAATATAGCCCTATTTGGTAAAAGACCAAGTCCATATTTAGGCAAGAACAGCTCCAATAAACAAAAAGAAATGACAGTCCATCATCACTTTAAGACATGAAGGTCAGTCAATCTGGAAAATGTCAAGAACTTTTACATTTTCTTCAGGAAAGGAAGACCCCGAGTTACCTGTGCTGCAGAGGATAAGTTCATTAGAGTTAACTGCACCTCAGATTGCAGTCCAAATAAATGCTTCACAGAGTTCAAGTAACAGACACATCTCAAAATCAACTGTTCAGAGGAGACTGCGTGAATTAGTTCTCCATGGTCGAATTGCTGCAAAGAACCCACTACTAAAGGACATCAATAATAAGAAGAAACTTGTTTGGGCCAAGAAACACGAGCAATAGACATTAGACCAGTGGAAATGTGTCCTTTGGTCTGATGAGTCCAAATTTGAGATTTTGGGTGCAACCGTCGTGTCTTTGTGAGACGCAGAGTAGTTGAACGGATGATCTCCGCATGTGTGGTTCCCACTGTGAAGCATGGAGGAGGAGGTGTGATGGTGTGGGGGTGCTTTGCTGGTGACACTGTCAGTGATTTATATAGAATTCAAGACACACTTAACCAGCATGGCTACCACAGCATTCCGCAGCGATACGCCATCCCATCTGATTTGCGCTTAGTGGGACTATCATTTGTTTTTCAACAGGACAATGACCCAAAACACACCTCCAGGCTATTTGACCAATGAGAGTGATGGAGTGCTGTATCAGATGACCTGGCCTTCACAATCATCTGACCTCAACCCAATTGAGATGGTCTGGGATGTGTCGGACTGCAGAGTGAAGGAAAAGCAGCCAACAAGAGCTCAGCATAGTGGGAACTCCTTCAAGACTGTTGGAATAGCGTCCCTCATGAGGCTGGTTTCGAGAATGCCACGAGTGTACAAAGCTGTCATCAAGGCAAAGGGTGGATACTTTGAAGAATCTAAAATCTAAAATATATTTTGATTTGTTTAACACTTTTTTGGTTACTATATGATTCCATATGTGTTATTTCCTAGTTTTGATGTAGAAACTAGTAAAGAAAAGAAGAGAAAAACCCTTGAAAGAGTAGGTGTGTCTAAACTTTTAAAAATTTAACTAGGCAAGTCAATTAAGAACAAATTCTTATTTACAAAGACTGCCTACCCTGGCCAACCCGGACGACGCTGGGCCAATTGTGCGCCGCCCTATGGGACTTCAAATCACGGCCAGATGTGATGCAGCCTGGATTCGAACCAGGTACTGCAGTGACGCCTCTTGAACTGAGCTGTAGTGTCTTATATCACTGCGTCACCTGGGAGCCCCTGGTACTTTATATAAAAAAGACTAATTAAAAATAAACAGTAATATACCTTGATTAGATACGTTTTCACCCCCCTGAGTCAATACATGTTAAAAAGCAATTACAGCTGTGAGTCTTACTAGGTAAGTCTTTAAGAGCGTTGCACACCTGGATTGTGCAATATTTCTCCATTATACTATTCAAAATCCTTTAAGCTCTGTCAAAGTGTAGGGGATCTTGCCATAGACTGTCAAGCAGACTTAAATCAAAACTGTAACTTGGCTGCTCAGGAACATGAACGGAATTCTTGGTAAACAACTCCACTGTAGATTTGTCCTTGTGTTGTAGTTTATTGTCCTGCTGAAAGGTTAATTCATTTTCCAGTGTCTGGTGTAAGGCAGACTGAAGCAGGTTTTCCACTAGCATTTTTCCTGTGCTTAGCTCAGTCCCATTTATTTTAATCCATAAAAACTCCCCAGTCTTTGCCAATGTCAAGCATACCCATAACATGATGCAGCCACCACCATGCTGGACAATAAGTAGGCAGTTACTTAGTGATGTGTTGTGTTGGATTTGCCCCAAACATAAGGCTTTGCATTTTTTAAAAATGTTTATTTAACTAGGCAAGTCAGTTTAAGAACAAATTCTTATTTACAATGATGACCTAGGAACAGTGGGTTAACTGCCACGTTCATTGGTAGAACGACAGATTTTTACCTTGTCAGCTCAGTGATTCAATGTATCATCCTTCCGGTTACTAGCCCAACGCTCTAACCACTGGGCTACCTGCCGCCCCACTTCTTGGCCTCATTTAGGCCAAAAAGTATATATCCTTTGCCATGTTTTTCTGCGGTATTACTTTAGTGCCTTGTTGCATTCAGGATGCATGTTTTTCTGCGGTATTACTTTAGTGCCTTGTTGCATTCAGGATGCATGTTTTTCTGCTGTATTACTTTAGTGCCTTGTTGCATTCAGGATGCATGTTTTTCTGCGGTATTACTTTAGTGCCTTGTTGCATTCAGGATGCATGTTTTTCTGCGGTATTACTTTAGTGCCTTGTTGCTTTCAGGATGCATGTTTTTCTGCGGTATTACTTTAGTGCCTTGTTGCATTCAGGATGCATGTTTTGGAATATTTTCATACTGTCAAATGTTATTCTTCTTTTCACTCTGTCATTTAGGTCACTACAATGTCACTGCAATGTGGTTGATCCATCCTCAGTTTTCTCCCTTCACAGCCATTGAACTCTGTAGCTGTTTTATTTTCACCAGTGGCCTCATGGTGACATCCCTGAACAGTTTCCTTCCTGTCCTGGAGCTCAGTTCAGAAGGACGACTGTATCTTTGATGTGTCTGGGTGGTTTAATACGTCATCCACAGCTAGTTATTAACTTGACCATGCTTAAAGAAATATCCAATGTCTGATTTGTTAGTTATCCATCTACCAATCACTGCTGTTCTTTATGGGGCTTTCGAAAAGCTCCCTGGTCATTGAAGTTGAATCTACTTGAAATTCAATACTTGACTGAGGGACCTTACAGATGTTGTATGTATAGGGGACAGAAAGGGGAAGTCATTCAAAAATCATGTCAACCCCTATCATGGGCACCCTTTAATGATGTCACAGCACATACGTGGGCATGTGCAGATCTCATCCCACTACCTGTATGGTATTTTGAGACAATGATGTCTGATGATGACTGAGGAATATGACATTGCTTTACGGTAAAACTGCAGACTTCCTGTAGAGGCTATATGATGTGATGCAATATGAACAATCACCCTTCAGCCTGTTCCCTTTCACGTAATTTATTATGTGTTTTGTTAAACCAAATTTGACTCCTGAACTAATTTACCTTGCCTAAACAAAGGGGGTGAATACTTGTGCAACAACTATATTTTAGTTATTTAAATTATATTCAATTGTAGAACTCTCTTTTTACTTTTTGTGTAGAAAATGACAACATTTTTGGAACTAAATCTATTTCAATCCCACTTTCTAACTCAACAAAATGTGTGGGGTTGAATAGTTATGATACCCACTGCACACACACACACACACACACGTACACACACACACGTACACACACACACACACACACACACACACACACACACACACACACACACACACACACACATAATCATCTCCTTCACACACCATTTATAAGAAAAGCTGTAGGCCACAATTGTAAGGGGAAGCTCAGCTATTGACTAAAAGAGAAAGGGAACAGGATGAAGGGTGATTGTTCATATTGCATCACATCATATAGCCTCTACAGGAAGTCTGCAGTTTTACTGTAAATATACAGCAATGTCATATTCCTCAGTCATCATCAGTCATCATCGTCTCAAAATACTATACATGTAGTTGGATGAGATCTGGCCACGCCCACTTATTTTCTATGACATCCTCAAATGGTGCACAAGTCAAAGGGTCACCTGACCATCAGTAAGTCACCAGGGATGGGAGATGAGTGATATCATCCAGAGTGAGTAACGTGAGTAAAACAGCTGCAATGGCTTCTTCTGATCTTAATAATTGTGTGTATAGTAACCTACTGGCCCAGGGCAAGTATCTCCTTCCAGAAGTACACAAGAGATTGTAAAATAATTTACCTTACAGAGACATAGCTCTCCCCTTCTACACCGTCTCCATCCATACAACCTGCTGGGTTATCCGGACATCGCACGGACAGGACAAAATAACTCTCCCTGGAAGTAAAGGTTGAGGGGTATGTTTCATGATTAAGAACTCATGATGTGATAGTGATAATGTATCTGGTATGTATCTGGAATTGTGGTGATGTATCTGTATGCTGATCTGGAATACATCACCAACAAATGCCGACCCCATTACCTCCCCCAAAAATGCTCATTGGTTAATGGCCATGGCTGTTTAAGCCGACACAACAGTGGAACTGCAAGTACTAATTACATGGAATTTGAAGCAAACTGTAAACAACATATGCTGAGGCTACATTTGTTGTAACTGGAGACTTCAAGAAAGGAAATCGGAGGAAAATCCTCCTGAAATTCCATCAACACATCCCCTGTGTTATACGCGGAGAGTAGACGCTTGACCATTGTTATTCTCATTTCTGGGATGGCTACAAGGCCAGATCACGCCTCCATTCTGCTTCTCCCCGCCCATATGCAGAAATTAAAGCAGGAAGCATCTGTGGTAAAGTATGTTCAACGTTGGTCTGACCAATCGGAATCAATGCTACAAGACTGTGTTGATCACTTGGACTGGGATATGTTCCAGGTCTAGTGGAAAGCCTTCCCAGAAGAGTATAGGCTGTTATAGAAGCAAAGGGGAGACCAACTCCATATTAATGCTCATGATTTTGGAATCAGATGTTCGACAAGCAGGTGTCCACATACTTTTGGTCATGTAGTGTATTCAACCTCTCCCTATCCCAGTCTGGTCTCCCCACTTGTTTCAATATGTCCATCATTGTTCCTGTACACAAGCAAGCTAAGGTAACTGAACTAAATGGCTTTCACCCCGTAGCACGCACCTCTGTCATCATGAAGTACTTTGAGAGGCTTCTCAAGGACCATATCACCTCCACTTTGCCCAACACCCTAGACCCAATACAATTTGTATACCGCCCCGACATCATCGTTGCACTGTATACCACACTATCCCACCTGGATAAGAGGAATAATAAAACATGTTCCTCATCAATCTACACACAATACCCCATCATGACAAAGCAAAAACAGGTTTTAAGATTATTTTTGCAAATGTATTAAAAATAAAAACAGAAATACCTTATTTACATAAGTATTCAGCCCCTTTGCCATGAGACTAGAAACTGAGCTCAGGTGCATCCTGTTTCCATTGATCATCCTTGAGATGTTTCTACAACTTGACAACCGCCTCTGCAGCACTCCACCAATCAGGTCTTTATGTCAGAGTGGCCAGACGGAAGCCACTCCTCAGTAAAAAGCACATGACAGCCCACTTGAAGTTTGCCAAAAGGCACCTAAAGGACTCTCAGACCATGAGAAACAAGATTCTCTGGTCTGACGAAACCAAGATTGAATTCTTTGGCCTGAATGCCAAGCGTCATGTCTGGAGGAAACCTGGCACCATCCCTATGGTGAAGCATGGTGGCGGCAACATCATGCTGTGAGGATGTTTTTCAGCGGCAGGGACTGGGAGACTAGTCAGGATCGAGGGAAAGATGAACATAGCAAAGTACAGATAGATCCTTGATGAAAACCTGCTCCAGAGCACTCAGGACCTCAGACTGGGGCGAAGGTTCATCTTCCAACAGGACAACGACCCCAAGTAGGGGTCGAAGCCGAAGCCACTACAGACAATGCAGTAGTGGCTTCGGGATAAGTCTCTGAATGTACTTGAGTGGCCCAGCCAGAGCCCGGACTTGAACCCAATCGAACATCTCTGGAGAGACATGAAAATAGCTGTGCAGCGACTCTCCCCATCCAACCTGACAGAGCTTGAGAAGAATGGGAGAAACTCCCTAAATACAGCTGTGCCAAGCATGTAGCATCATACCCAAGTAGATTCGAGGGGTTAATCGCTGCCAAAGCTGCTTCAACAAAGTACTGAGTAAAGGGTTTGAATACTTATGTAAAGGTGATTTCAGTTTTTTATTTTTTATAAATTTGTAAAAATGTCTAAACCTGTTTTTGCTTTGCCATTATGGGGTATTGTGTGTAGATTGATGAGGATTTGTTTTGATCCATTTTATAGAACAAGGCTGTTACGTAACAAAATGTAGAAAAAGTAAAGGGGTCTGAATACTTTTCGAATGCACTGTACATTTGAATCAGTGGCGGTCGGCGCTGTTTAAGACGAGCGAGGACAATAATTTTTTTATGAGCATGGCCTTATTTCTTTTACAGTATATTGCATGACTGTCATTCATATTCCATTTACCCAACTCAATGTAATATCGATAGGTTTAGGCAACTACATGATACTCAAATTTTCCCTATGCCCATCATGAAGGTGCTATAACCTAGCTTGTGTATTAAAGTTTACAATGTAGGTGCACAGGTTGAGAGAAATTTGAGTAATCAAGGTGACAGACATTGACACATTCAATACCACCTTGCACATTCTTGCTTCCATCTAGCTGATCTAGGGTTTAATCATTAGTTTAACAATTGCAAACGAGACTTTCTATTGGACGAATTCAGGTATGTTTATCCCTGTTTCGTTCCGTTTCCTTCCGTTTAAGAACGGTTTTCAACACAATCGGCAAAATGAATACACCCCTGATCACACACAAATACAGTTCACTTTCACAGCATGATCCCTTTGATCATTGTATTCCTTTTCGCATCTACGCACTCTCCCCCTCTCACCTTTTCCCTAGCTTGCAGACTTTAGTGCACAACACATCAGCTTTCTGTGACCAGGCGTAAAAAAACATTCCAAGCCAAACCTTCATATCATAAATGCTACACACATTGGGTGCATTCGTAAATTCACTCTGGCTATCTACTCCGATTTTAGAGTACTCTCTTCTGAGTGTGCCAGAGCACAGAATAACTGATGAATTTACAAATGCCCAACACCCATTGAATATCACCAGTGTCAGCAAATGTGGGCAAATAAAATGAATGCAATTGTTGCCAGCAGCACAGCAGTCACCCACGCTCTAGTTAACATGAAAACATCCTAACCAGCTCTGCTAGGGAGAGTAAAATGGTCATAGTGAGGTGTTCTCTCATTTGTGTCTGAAAGTAGTTAGCAAGCTAGCCAACTTTAAATCAAATCAAATTTATTTATATATTCCTTCCTACATCAGCTGATATCTCAAAATGCTGTACAGAAACCCAGCCTAAAACCCCAAACAGCAAGCAATGCAGGTGTAGAAGCACGGTGGCTAGAAAAAACTCCCTAGAAAGGCCAGAACCTAGGAAGAAACCTAGAAAGGAACCAGGCTATGAGGGGTGGTCAGTCCCCTTCTGGCTGTTCCCGGTGGAGATTATAACAGAACATGGCCAAGATGTTCAAATGTTCACAAATGACCAGCATGGTCAAATAAAAATAATCACAGTAGTTGCCGAGGATGCAACCTCAGGAGTAAATGTCAGTTGGCTTTTCATAGCAGATCATTAAGAGTATCTCTACCACTCCTGCTGTCTCTAGAGAGTTGAAAACAGCAGGTCTGGGACAGGTAGCACATCCGGTGAACAGGTCAGGGTTCCATAGCCGCAGGCAGAACAGTTGAAACTGGAGCAGCAGCACGGCCAGGTGGACTGGGGACAGCAAGGAGTCATCATGCCAGCTGGTCCTGAGGCATGGTCCTAGGGCTTAGGTCCTCTGAGAGAGAGAAAGAAAGAAAAAGAGAAAGAGAGAATTAGAGAGAGCATATGTAAATTCACACAGGACACCGGATAAGACAGGAGAAATACTCCAGATATAACAGACTGACCCTAGCCCCCCGACACATAAACTACTGCAGCACAAATACTGGAGGCTGAGACAGGAGGGGTCAGGAGACATTGTGGCCCCATCTGATGATACCCCCAAACTTTAGCCAGTTAGCTTTGGTGCTTGACAGCATTTGTGGGGTCAGAACACTCAGATCAAACCTACTCCTCGGCCAGAGCACCCAGTGTGCACTCTGAACGCTCTAAGAGTGAAACACTCTGAATTTATGAACGCCCAGAGCGCCCTCTGAGCACACTCAGGCACTCTAGAGTGCCTTTACGAACACACCCACAGTCTACATTGTTGTCACCATATTAACGTCATCATCAACATAGCTACTAAACTAACGTGTTAGTAAACCTGCTAGCAGCAAGCATTTAAGCAGTTACACCAGTGGGCCCCGATGGCAATCAATTAATAAGCCAGCAGCACACCATCCTGCATCCCACTGTTGGCTTGCTTCTGAAGCTAAGGAGGGTTTTCCTGGTTGTTCCCTGGATGGGAGACCAGATGCTGCTGGAAGTGGTGTTGGAGGGCCAGTCGGAAGCACTGGTCTAAAAAAAAAAATATCCCAAGGGCAGTGATTGGGGACATTGCCCTGTGTAGGGTGCCATCTTTTGGATGGGACGTTAAACGGGTGTCCCATGGCACTTATCGTAAGAGTAGGGGTGTAAACCCCTGTGTCCTGGCTAATTTCCCAATCTGGCCCTCATATCATCACGGTCACCTACTCATCCCTAGTTTACAATTGGCTCATTCGTCCCCCCTTCTCTCCCATGTAACTATTCCCCAGGTTGTTGCTGTAAATGAGAATGTGTTCTCAGTCAACTTCCTGGCAAAATAAAACCAAAAGCTTACCTTGACTTGGAAGAGTTCCAGTGTTGGATAGCCATAGTCAGCTAGCTAAAATAGCATCCCTTTCTTTTTGAGCCAGGTGTTTATCTAGGCTAAACTAGCTACGTAGCTGCATTAGCTAGCTAAGTAAGTGAAAGTGATAATAATACAACAAAATATAGCTCTTTCTTGCTTTTCCTTAATTTTTTAAGAAATTAATTTATTCAGAACTGTTCAACTGTTGTCAACTACCACATTATATGCACTGCAGTGCTAGTTAGCTGTAGCTTATGCTTTCAGTACTAGATTCATTCTCTGGTCCTTTGATTGGGTGGACAACATGTCAGTTCATGCTGCAAGAGCTCTGATATGTTGGAGGACATCCTCTGGAAGTTGTCATAATTACTGTGTAAGTTTATGGAAGGCGGTGAAAACCACGAGCCTTCTAGGTTTGTATTGAAGTCAGTGTACCCAGAAGAGGCTGCACCATGGTGCTACTTTACAGAGTGCTGTTCAGGCTACTGTAGACTTTCATTGCAAAACAGTGCTTTTCTTAATTATTTGGTGACGTGAATATATTTAGTATAATTTTATCGAACAAGGATAACTTTTTTAATGTGCACTGCTTTGCTTTATCTTGGTCAGGTCACAGTTGTAAATGGCAACTTGTTCTTAACTGGCCTACCTGGTTAAATAAAGGTGAAATTATTTTATTTTATAAATTTTTTTATTACAGCTCTGCTTTCAATATCATAGTGCCCTCCAAGCTTGTCACTAAGCTCAGGGCCATGGGTCTGCAACTGGGTCCTAGACTTCCTGACGATCTGACCCCAGGTGAGGGTAGGTAACAACAATGGGTAGCTCGCCCCCATCCACATTTGACATCAATATCAAATAATTTCTGGGTAACAATTAAGTACCTTACTCTAATTGTTTTTAGATCAAATGGTCAACAAAAATTAATTCTTAGCAAAGGGCAAATTCTTAAGCAAGACTTTTGCTAGGACTGTCTGGGAGTGGTTTGAGTGGGGAGGGAAAAACTGAAAATGAGCTGTTATTTGCAGAGAGGTTTGGAGCCATTTTTCCTATTGGTCTATTAACTAAACCCACAGTCATCACAGATTATAACAGCAGTCATTATAAAGTATTTATGTTCCTACGATTATAGTGTGAATTACCAACAACCACAGCCCCCCCCCCAAACACACACACTCACAACACACCCACATTGTCAACCCTTCACATACTGTTTCTGAGAAAAACTGTAAGCTGCAACAGTAAGGGAAAGCTCAGCTAATGACTAAAAGTGAAAGTGTACAGGCTGAAGAGTGATTGTTCATACGTCCCAAAGTCTCTATAGGAAGCCTGCAGTTTTACTGTAAATACACAGCATTGTCATATTCTTCAGTCATCAACAGTCATCGCTGTCTCAAAATACCATACAGGTAGTTGGATAAGATCTGGCCACGCCAACTTATTTTCTATGACATCCTCAAGTGGCGCACAAGTCAAAGGGTCACCCGACCATCAGTAAGTCACCAGGGATGGGAGATGAGTGATGTCATCCAGAGTGAGTAAAGTGAGTAAAACAGCTCATATTACCTCCACCTTGCCGACACCCTGGACCCACCACAATTTGAATACCGCCTCAACATCATTGTTGCACTGCACGCCACCCTATCCTACCTGGACAAGAGGAATATCTATGTGAGAATGCTGCTCATCGACTACAGCTCTGCTCTCAACACCATAGTGACCTCCAAGCTCGTCACTAAGCTTATGGCCCTGGGTCAGAACTCCTCCCTGTGCAACTGGGTCCTAGACTTCCTGACGGGCCGACCCCAGGTGGTGAGGATAGGCAACAACACCTCTGCCACACTGATCCTCAACACGGGGGCCCCACAGGGGTGTGTGCTCAGCCCCCTCCTATACTTCCTGTTCACCCATGACTGTATGGTTGGGCACGACTCCAACTAAATCGTCAAGTTTGCTGACGTCACAGCAATGCCAGGCCTGATTACCAACAAAGACGAGACAACCTACAGGGAGGAGGTTGGAGCCCTGGCAGAGTGGTGCCAGGAAAATAACCTTTCCCTCAATGTAAAAAAAACTAAGGAGCTGTTCATGGAATACTGGAGACAGAATAGGATTGTTTTCAAATGGTCAAAAAGAAACAAAAATAGCTTCTTAGCAAAGGGCAATTTCTCAAGCAAGACTTTTGCTAGGACTGTCTGGGAGTGGTCTGAGTGAGGAGGGGAAACTGATAATTAGCTGTTATTGGCAGAGATATTTGGAACCCTCTTTCTATTAACTAATTTACCACATGGTGATGTCACCGTTTAAGGACAAAACTCCCTCCCACCAAAACAGGCTGAAATTATAACACAGTCTTTCCAAACAGCTCTTACACTAAAATAGCATTGTCATACTTTTTTTTTTACAATTTCACAGTGTTTTACAATTTCACAGTGTTTTACAATTTCAGAGTGTTGTATATATTTCACAGTGGAAATATATACAAAACACTGGAAAATCTAATTTTTGACTGCACTGGGCCTTTAAAGCATTTCCATCGTTGGATATGCCATAACTATAAAGGCTTTTCAATATAATCATCATTCTGGTAAAATCCTCAGTGTTTTGGATGAGCTTATGAGTTTAGCTCTGCATTTTCTGAAATGTTCAGCAACAATACACAGAACATAATATCATAGGACAGCAGACAATAACACCATGCCGTATACAGCACAAAGGGTCTGTATGTTTGTGACTAGGAGGTGTTATGGTGACAATGACCAGAGGACATTAATAAACCCTTTGATCCAGATGCAGGTTGAAGCTGAATATGTAACTACTGGTCCTAGCTGTCTGTCGTTGTCTGTCTGTTGTTGTTTGTATTGGTCTGTCTGTCTGTTTGATCTTCTGCCTGCCTGCTTACATGTCTGTCTGTCTCTCTTCATCTGCCTGCCTGCCTGCCTGCCTGCCTGTCTTCCTGCGTGTAATCCCTCTGGAGACACGGCTGCATGCGTCATACCACAGACCAGTCCATTATCCCAGAGCAGAGAAAGAGAAAGATTAACAGATAGAGAAGGGCTTGACAGAGAGAGAATCAGACAGACAGAGAGAGAATCAGACAGACAGAGAGAAAGACAGAGAGAAAGACAGACAGAGAGAAAGACAGACAGAGAGAAAGACAGACAGAGAGAAAGACAGACAGAGAGAAAGACAGACAGAGAGAAAGACAGACAGAGAGAAAGACAGACAGACAGACAGACAGACAGACAGACAGACAGACAGACAGACAGACAGAGACAGACAGACAGACAGACAGACAGACAGACAGACAGACAGACAGACAGACAGACAGACAGACAGACAGACAGACAGACAGACAGACAGACAGACAGACAGACAGACAGACAGACAGACAGACAGACAGACAGACAGACAGACAGACAGACAGACAGACAGACAGACAGACAGACAGACAGACAGACAGACAGACAGACAGACAGACAGACAGACAGACAGACAGACAGACAGACAGACAGACAGACAGACAGACAGACAGACAGACAGACAGACAGACAGACAGACAGACAGACAGACAGACAGACAGACAGACAGACAGACAGACAGACAGACAGACAGACAGACAGACAGACAGACAGACAGACAGACAGACAGACAGACAGACAGACAGACAGACAGACAGACAGACAGACAGACAGACAGACAGACAGACAGACAGACAGACAGACAGACAGACAGACAGATAGACAGATAGACAGATAGACAGATAGATAGAAAGATAGAAAGATAGAAAGATAGATAGAGCAAGAGAGAGATACTCTGCACACAGAATTCTGCAAAAATATCCTCCGTGTACAACGTAGAACACCAAATAATGCATGCAGAGCAGAATTAGGCCGATACCCACTAATTATCAAAATCCAGAAAATAACCGTTAAATTCTATAACCACCTAAAAGGAAGCGATTCCCAAACCTTCCACAACAAAGCCATCACCTACAGAGAGATGAACCTGGAGAAGAGTCCCCTAAGCAAGCTGGTCCAGGGGCTCTGTTCACAAACACAAACACACCCTGCAGAGCCCCAGGACAGCAGCACAATTAGACCCAACCAAATCATGAGAAAACAAAATGTAATTACTTGACACATTGGAAAGAATTAACAAAAAAACAGAGCAAACTAGAATGCTATTTGGCCCTACACAGAGAGTACACAGTGGCAGAATACCTGACCACTGTGACTGACCCAAAATTAAGGAAAGCTTTGACTATGTACAGACTCAGTGAGCATAGCCTTGCTATTGAGAAAGGCCGCCGTAGGCAGACATGGCTCTCAAGAGAAGACAGGCTATGTGCTCACTGCCCACAAAATGAGGTGGAAACTGAGCTGCACTTCCTAACCTCCTGCTCCTCCTAATATGACCATATTAGAGAGACATATTTCCCTCAGATTACACAGATCCACAAAGAATTCGAAAACAAATCCAATTTTGAAAAACTCCCATATCTACTGGGTGAAATTCCACAGTGTGCCATCACAGCAGCAAGATTTGTGACCTGTTGCCATGAGAAAAGGGCAACCAGTGAAGAACACACACCATTGTAAATACAACCCATATCTATGCTTATTTATTTTATATTGTGTCCTTTACCATTTGTACATTGTTAAAACACTGTATATATATAATATGACATTTGTAATGTCTTTATTGTTTTGAAACTTCTGTATGTGTAATGTTTACTGTTAATTTTTATTGTTTATTTCACTTTATATATTCACTTTATATATTATCTACCTCACTTGCTTTGGCAATGTTAACACATGTTTCCCATGCCAATAAAGCCCTTGAATTGAATTGAATTGAATTGATACTCGAGTGAGAATGCGAACGAGAAGGAGGTAGAGGGGTAGATAGAGGGTGGTAGAGGGGTAGATAGAGGGAGGTAGAAGGAGGTAGAGGGGTAGATAGAGGGGTAAGGAGAGGGAGGTAGAGGGGTAGATAGAGGGAGGTAGAGGGGTAGGTAGAGGGAGGTAGAGTTGTAAGGAGAGGGAGGTAGAGGGGTAAGGAGAGGGAGGTAGAGGGGTAGATAGAGGGAGGTAGAGGGGTAAGGAGAAGGAGGTAGAGGGGTAGATAGAGGGAGGTAGAGGGGTAGATAGAGGGAGGTAGAGGGGTAAGGAGAGGGAGGTAGAGGGTATTCAAATAAAATAAAATTGTATTTGTCACATGCATCATAAACAACAGGTGTAGATTAACAGTGAAATGCTTACTTACGTGCCCTTCCCAACAATGCAGAGAGAAAAATAGAAAATTAAAGAAAGATAACATGAGGAATACAGTAAATAAACAATGAGTAAGATAACTTGGCTACATACACGGGGTACCAGTGCCAAGTCGATGAGCAGGGGTACGAGGTAGTTGAGGTAGATATGAACATATGGGTAAAGTGACTAAGCAATAGGATAGATAATAAACAGTAGCAGTAGCGTATTTGATGATTCAGAAGAGCTAGTGCAAAGGGGGGTCAATGCAGATAGTCCGGGTAGTTATTTGGCCAACTATTTAGCTGTCTTATGGCTAGGGGTAAAAGCTGCTCTGGGTCCCGGTGGTTCCAGACTTGGTGCATTGGTACCGCTTGCCGTGTTGTAGCAGAGAGAACAGTCTATGACTCGGGTGGTTGGAGTCTCTGACAAGTTTTAGGGCCTTCCTCTGACACCGCCTGGTATAGAAGTCCAGTGCTCGGTGCTAGTGATGTGCTCGGCCGTACGCACTACCTTCTGTAGTGCCTTGTGGTCTAATGCCAAGCAATTGCCTTACCAAGTGGTGATTCAGCAAGTAAAGATGCTGTCAATGGTGCAGTTGTATAACTTTTTGAGGATCTTTTCAGCCTCCTGAGGGGGAAGAGGAATTGTCGTGCCTGTGCATGTGTTGCTGTGTGTGGACCATGTTCATTCCTTAGTGATGTGGACACCGAAGAACTTGAAGCTCTCAACCTGCTCCACTACAGCCCCGTCGATGTGGATGGAGGCATGTTAGGCCCTCCGTTTCCTGTAGTCCATGATCAGCTCTTTAGTCTTGCTGATGTTGAGAGAAAGGTTGTTGTCCTGGCACCACACTGCCAGGTCACTGACCTCCTCTCTATAGGCTATGTCATCGTTGTTGGCCTATCACCGATGTGTCGTCAGCAAACTTAATGATGGTGTTGGAGTTGTGCATGGCCACTCAGTCGTGGGTGAACAGGGAGTACAGGAGGGGACTAAGCACGCACCCCCGAGGGGCCCCGTGTTGAGGATCAGCGTGGCCAATATGATGTTGCCTACCCTCACCACCCGGGGCAGTCCATCAAGAAGTCCAGGATCCAATTGCAGAGGGAGGTGTTTAGTCCCTGGGTTCTGAGTTTAGTGATGAGCTTTGAGGGCACTATGGTGTTGAACACTGAGCTGTAGTCAATGAACAACATTCTCACATAGGTGTTCCTTTTGTCCAGGTAGGAGAGGGCAGTATGTTCAATAGAGATTCAATAGAGATTGTGTCATCTGTGGATCTGTTGGGGCGGTATGCGAAATGGAGTGGATCCAGGGTCCCTGGGCTGATGATGTTGATGTGAGCCATTACCATCTTTTCAAAGGATATCATGTCTACAGATGTGAGTGCTACGGGGCGATAGTCATTTAGATGGTTATCTTGGCATTCTTGCGCACATGAACAATTGTGGTTTGCTTGAAACTTATAGGTATTACAGACAGAGTCAGTAGAGAGAGAAAGAGAGGAAGGTCGAGGGGTAGAGAGAGAGAGAGATCAGGAAGCCCCAGTGCATACAGATGTCAGATCTTAATTTCACCCGTTTTGTCACAGGAGTAAAATAATCCTGCAGCAAGAGGATTTTAATATCTACAGAAATATTTAGAATCGCCGCCAGGGGGCAGCTGGAAGTAGCGTACCTACATGGTCCACTGGGCGCCATTCCAAGTAGCAGATGTAGGCTACGTACAGGCTACCATTCCAAGTAGCAGATGTAGGCTACGTGCAGGCTACCATTAAAAGTAGCAGATGTAGGCTACGTGCAGGCTACCATTAAAAGTAGCAGATGTAGGCTACGTGCAGGCTACCATTAAAAGTAGCAGATGTAGGCTATGTGCAGGCTACCATTAAAAGTAGCAGATGTAGGCTACGTGCAGGCTACCATTCCAAGTAGCAGATGTAGGCTACGTGCAGGCTACCATTCCAAGTAGAAGATGTAGGCTACGTGCAGGCTACCATTCCAAGTAGAAGATGTAGGCTACGTGCATGCTACAGCGCATCCCGTGTGAATTCTTATGTGGATTAAAAATGTACATATTTGTAGGGGGTAGATGTATTTTTAGTTGGGGGAAATCCGTTTTTTGGGGGGAGATCAATTGTTTTATTATATGTCCAAGGCAAGCAATAGGCAGAAAGAATTATTGGTGGCCTGAGTGCCTGTGTGGTCCAGCATGACCTTGGCACATACTGTATATGCCAGTGTTGGCCGAGGTGACCGTAATGGTTGCCAGCAGGATTAAGGTAAAACCAACATCATCTTGTAGGGAGCAGTAACGAGGTGACCGTAATGGTTGCCAGCAGGATTAAGGTAAAACCAACATCATCTTGTAGGGAGCAGTAACGAGGTGACCGTAATGGTTGCCAGCAGGATTAAGGTAAAACCAACATCATCTTGTAGGGAGCGGTAACGAGGTGACCGTAATGGTTGCCAGCAGGATTAAGGTAAAACCAACATCATCTTGTAGGGAGCGGTAACGAGGTGACCGTAATGGTTGCCAGCAGGATTAAGGTAAAACCAACATCATCTTGTAGGGAGCGGTAACGAGGTGACCGTAATGGTTGCCAGCAGGATTAAGGTAAAACCAATATCATCTTGTAGGGAGCGGTAACGAGGTGACCGTAATGGTTCCAAGCAGGATTAAGGTAAAACCAACATCATCTTGTAGGGAGCGGTAACAAGGTGACCGTAATGGTTGCAATTGAGATCAGGGTGAATTTAGAGTGAATTGATGGTTTAACAAGACATCAACTGGCGATAATCTAGTGCCAATTGATAATCTAGTGCCAATTGATAATCTAGTGCCAATTGATAATCTAGTGCCAATTGATAATCTAGTGCCATCGAGGCCCCTTGTTATTTGATTATATTCCAATATTCCCAACAATAACAAAAAATGTGTAAATAAATACATTCTGTAGGCTACCCGGTATCCATTGTCACTTAATGAAAGGTGTAACCGATAATAGCCTACTGTTTATGATTCCCTGGCTGATTTTATCAAGGCGAGACCCAAATGCAGACACAGGAGGCAGATGGTTGGAGTGTTACAATGTTTATTAATCCAAAGGGGTAGGCAAGAGAATGGTCGTGGACAGGCAAAAAGGTCAAAACCAGATCAGAGTCCAGAAGATACAGAGTGGCAAACAGGCTCGTGGTCAAGGCAGGCAGAATGGTCAGGCAGGTGGGTACAAAGTCCAGAAATAGGCAAGGGTCAAAATAGGCCAATGTATGCAATTACTTTTGATAGGCTACAGTACGCTATCGTTTAGGTGCCTACTGTCTGCATTCTGGATACACTTGTACATTATGTTGTAGTGGAGAGACCAATATCTATCTTGTGGTTTCAAGCGATTTAAAATGCTGGCATGGATGCATTTCAGATACATTTTTGTACATTTGAATGTTGCAGTAATAGGACCTGTAAACCTACAGTAACAGTAAGACATTTATTATATCTGGTGCTTTTAGCATTTGAGCGAGAGAGAGGGGGAGGTTGATGAATAAATGAATAAATGGGGAAAGCGGGAAGGAGGAGAGCGAGATGGTAGAAAGAGAAAATAATTTGGCTCTCATCTGATGTTCTTCAACAATGAAAGAGGAGCAAACTCTACTATTTATATCCCCTCTCTCTTTCTGCATTCACTCTCTCAGTCTGTCTCTGCACCTCATCACCTTTGACCTTTGGCAAGTTAACCTGATGTACAGTACACGTGTCCTTTTGGCTCTACCACACACTGCTAAATAGGCTCTCACACACAATCTCTCCTTAAGACTCCACTTCGTCTTGCTCCTATTGCTGCATCTCTCAGATGAGCAGGTTCACTCCTTCCCCTCCTCCTGCCTCCTTTGTCCCATTTCCTCCCTCCCTTCCCTCATCTGCCTTCATTGTTTCAGCGCTCCCTTCATCTGCCCTTCCTCTCACTCTCATTGCTTCTCTCTCACCCCCTACATCCCTTTCTCCATATGCTTCCCTCCCTTCCTCTTTCCCCCTTGCCTTCTTGCTGTTCTCAAGACATGCTGTCTTTTCCACTCAGACTGGCAACAGGTGGAAGATAGAGAAAACAGAATGTGTGTGTGGGCGCACGTGTGTGTTGTGCAGTTGAAAAGTTGTAGAGAAGAAGTCTGCAGAACAAGAGAACAGCTCAGCAGGATTGATGAGGTCTAAGCTGGGTGAGGGAGTGAATAGAGAGGAAAGAACGATGAAGAGTGTGTTGGCTGTGTTCCAGCCATGTGAGCTCTGACACCTCCAGTGGAAGGAGGAGGTCTCTGTCAGTGCCACGCCCAGAGAGGACAGGGGGAGCGGGGATCAAATGGCCGATGGTTGGTACTGAAAAGAGGAGAAAGTCCCTGCGATGACTTGTTGCATATGTTGGTCTATCAGCATAAACATCATGTGGAAGGAAGAGGGAAAGTGCTGGTCGCTAAGGGTGGCCTCCTGGTCTCAGATGGGGGATACAGGAAGTTGGCAGAGAAAAGGGTAACTTTAGTCACATCACCTCTGACATGAGGTACTGAAAGCTTGCACACACACACACACACACACACAGAGAGACAAGCTAAATGCCTTCTATGCTTGCTTCGAGGCATGCAATAATGTAAGTAAGACCTTTCAACAGGTTAACATTCACAAGGCCGCAGGGCCAGATGGATTACCAGGAAGCATACTCAGAGCATGCGCTGACCAGCTGGCAAGTGTCTTCACTGACATTTTCAACCTCTCTCTGAACCAGTCTGTAATACCTACATGTTTCAAGCCGACCACCATAATCCCTGTGCCCAAGAATGCCAAGGTAACCTGTCTAAATGACTATCGCCCCGTAGCACTCACATCTGTAGCCATGAAATGCTTTGAAAGGCTAGTCATGGTTCAGATCAACACCACCTTCCCAGACACCCTGGACCACTCCAATTCTCATACCACCCCAAAACATTGCACTTCACACTGCCCTATCCCACCTGGACAAGAGGAACACCTATGTGAGAATGCTGTTCATTGACTAAAGCTCAGCGTTCAACACCATAGTGCCCTCCAAGCTCATAACTAAGCTAAGGACCCTGGGATTGAACAGCTGGACTTCGTGACGGGCTGCCCCCAGTGGTGAGGGTAGGCAACAACACCACGCTGACCCTCAACATGGGGGCCCCTCAGGTGTGTGTGCTTAGTCCCCCCCCTGTACTCCCTGTTCACCCACAACTGCGTCGCTGCTTATAAAACCAACACCATCAGTAAGCTTTCTGACGACACGATGATGGTAGGCCTGATCACCAACGACGATGAGGCAGCCTATAGGGAGGAGGTCAGAGGCCTGGCAGTGTGGTGACGGGACATCAACCTCTCCATCAATGTGATCAAGACAAAGGAGCTGATCGTGGACTACAGGAAATGGAGGGCCGAGCATGCCTTCATTCAAATCGACGGGGCTGTTGTGGAGAGGGTTGAAAGCTTCAAGTTCCTCGGTGTCCACATCACTAAGGATCTATCATGGTCCACACACACCAACACAGTCTCCTCAGGAGGCTGAAAAGATTTGACATGGGCCCTCAGCTCCTCAAAATGTTTTACAGTAGCACCATTGAAAGCAACTTGACTGGTTGCATCACCAACTGGTATGGCAACTGCTTGGCATCTCACCACAAGGCACTACAGAGGGTAGTGAGTACGGCCCAGCACATCACTGGGGCCGAGCTCCCTTCCATCCAGGACCTCTATACCAGGCGGTGTCAGTGGAAGGCCCTAACACTTGTCAAAGACTCCAACCACCCAAGTAATAGACTGTTCTCTCTGCTACCATCTGGCAAGCGATACGATGCACCAAGTCTGGAATTAACAGGACCCTGAAAAGCTTCTCGCCACAAGCCTGCTAAATATTTAGCTACTATTTGCATTGACCCCCCTTTGCACAAACCTTTTTTGACTCATCACATACGCTGCTGCTACTCTTTCTTATCTATCTTGTTGTCTAGTCACTTTATTCCTAGTTATATGTTCATATCTACCTCAGTAACCTCGTACCTCTGCATATCGACTCAGTACTAGTACCCTGTGTAGCCAAGTTATCATTACTCATTGTTTATTTACTATTACTTTTATTATTACGTGTTATTACTTTTCTATTATTTCTCTATTTTCTGTCTCTGCATTGTTGGGAAGGGCCCGTAAGTAAGCATTTCACTGTTAGTCTATGCCTGTATGTGACAAATACATTTAGATTTGATTCGATTTGACAGACACAAACACTCACACACAAACAACACATCATCACATCACTACACAGCACGTGGCAGAGTCAGACAAGAACACACTGGTGCACAGCACACTAAAACACACAGAGGAAGTCAGATCGGGACAGTGAAGAAATAGATTGTGTGGGGTGGTAAACAGACACACACGTGCATGAAAGTATTTAATATAGAATGAATGTACATACATGGTAAGCAGTGGCGTAGCACCCCCCCCCTCCCCCCCCCAAAAAACCACACCATAGACCTATTTTTAAAAAAAATATTACAGGAAATTAGCTTCAAAACTGCAACATTTTCTCTCAGCCTCATGATGTGTAAAATAGCGTGAGATTAGCTATAAAACTGCAAATTCTTCTTGCTCGAACCTGCCAATCTGCGCTACGCCACTGACAGTACGCACATTAATGTGCACACACGCGCAGATGCACACACACACCATGGTGACAGACAGGGATATGCATGGTAACCAGGGAAACATCTCAGGGAACAGAGTGAACCAGCCAAAAGTCTGTGTATTCTCCTACCTGGACCCTGACTGTGTGTGTGTGTGTGTGTGTGTGTGTGTGTGTGTGTGTGTGTGTGTGTGTGTGTGTGTGTGTGTGTGTGTGTGTGTGTGTGTGTGTGTGTGTGTGTGTGTGTCCATGCATGTGTTTACTGTTTATTACTGTGTTTTATTATGGCTGTGGAGAGATAAAGGGGTATAGGAATGGGCACACACTTTTACCTTTGTTTTGTTCACCTCTAAGATACCATGTAATAAGGATCTAAGGTCTGAGCCGGTGTCCCTCTGCCCACCTACTATTTAAGTAACACACTAATTTCATCATCAACAATCCCTCTCACACTCTCTCCCCTTTCCCTGTCATCCACCAACAGTTCTGTAATACCCTGATCTGTTTCACCTGTCTTTGTGATTGTCTCCACCCCCCTCCAGGTGTCGGCCATCTTCCCCATTATGCCCTGTGTATTTATACCTGTGTTCTCTGTTTGTCTGTTGCCAGTTTGTTTTGTTTTGTCAAGCCTTGTTCCTGTTTCCTAGTTTTCCCGTTGATCCATTCTGTCTGCCCTGTTCCTGAGCCTGCCTGCCGTGCTGTTCCTTGGCCCCACCTTTCTGGATTACTGGCCTTTGCCTGTCCTGAGCCTGCCTGCCGTCCTGTACCTTTGCCCCACCTATCTGGATTACTGACCTCTGCCTGCCCTGGACCTGCCTTTTGCCTGCCCCTGTTCGATTAATAAACTGTTGTTACTTCAACATTGTCTGCATCTGGTCTTACCTGAAACGTGATAAGTTCAGTGATTAACCTAAGATTATCTACACCACATACCCTCGCCTCCCTCCTCACCTATGCCGTCACCCCTCCCCTCTCAGCCCCTTCCTAATTTCCCTTCCTATCCTCATATCCTTCTTCTCTACCTCACTCCTCTCCTCTCTTCTCCTCTCACCCCCCACCCCTCTCCTGTCCTATCCTCTCCTCTCTTCCAGGTTGTAAATGTAAGACACTTAGCACAAGAAAACAAACATCCACAAGGGTCTGAAGAACCCAGAGAACCAGGAGCCTAGCACGAACCAGAGGAGCCTGCCAGGAGCCACCTGCCATATAGCGTCCATCCATCTACAAAGGACAGTGCTATCTGAGGCCTAACAAACATACCAATAACATCATGGTATTGTTCAGTATTGAACAATGTTTTTTTGAAGGCGTAGGACAGACCCATTGCTCACATATTTTTGTCTATTGAATAGGACAGAGGTAGAGGGGAGAGTTGCTGAAATAGCAAATCAAATCAAATGTTATTTGTCACATGTGCCGAATACAACAGAACTTACAGTGAAATGCTTACTTACAAGACCTAAACCAACAATGCAGTTTTAAGAAGAAAAGAAAGTGTTAAAGTATTTACTAAAATACACTTAAATAAATTAAAATAGAAAAATAATAAATAAAGAGCAACAATAAAATAACAGAAGCGAGGCTATATACAGGGGGTACCTGTACAGAGTCAATGTGCGGGGGCACGGGTTAGTCAAGGTAATTGAGGTAATACGTGCATGTAGAGGTAAAGTGCCTATCCATGGATAATAAACAGAGAGTAGCAGCAGCGTAAAAGAGGGGGTGGGGGAAAGGGGCAATGGAAATAGTCTGGATAGCCATTTGATGAACTGTTCAGGAGTCTTATGGCTTGGGGGTAGAAGCTGTTAAGAAGCCTTTTGGACCTAGACTTGGTGCTCCGGTACCGGTTGCCGTATGGTAGCAGAGAGAACAGTCTATGACTAGTGTGGCTGAAGTCTTTGGCCATTTTTTTCGGCCTTCCTCTGACACCGCCTGGTATAGAGGTCCTGGGTGGCAGGAAGCTTGGCCCCAGTGATGTACTGGGCCGTACGCATTACCCTCTGTAGTGCCTTGCGGTCGGAGGCCGAGCAATTGCCATACCAAGCAGTGATGCAACCAGTCAGGATGGTCCTGATGGTGCAGCTGTAGAACTTTTGATGATGTGGACACCAAGGAACTTGAAGCTCTCAACCTGCTCCACTGCAGCCCCGTTGATAAGAATGGGGGCATGCTCGGTTCTCCTTTTTCTATAGTCCACAATCATCTCCTTTGTCTTGATCACGTAGAGGGAGAGGTTGTTGTCCTGGCACTACACTGCCAGGTCTCTGACCTCCTTCCTATAGGCTGTCACATCATTGTCGGTGATCAGGCCTACCACTGTTGTATCGTCGGCAAACTTAATGATGGTGTTGGAGTCGTGCTGGCCATGCAGTCATGAGTGAACAGGGAGTACAAGAGGGGACTGAGAGCGCACCGCTGAGGGGCCCTGTGTTGAGGATCAGCATGGAAGATGTATTGTTACCTCCCCTTACCACCTGGGGGCGGCACGTCAGGAAGTCCAGGATCCAGTTGCAGAGGGAGGTGTTTAGTCCCACGGTCCTTAGCTTAGTGATGAGTTTTGAGGGTACTATGGTGCTGAACGCTGAGCTGTAGTCAATGAATAGCATTCTCACATAGGTGTTCCTTTTGTCCAGGTATGAAAGGGCAGTGTAGAGGTCAATAGAGATTGCATCATCTGTGGATATGTTGGAGTGGTATCCAAATTGGAGTGGGTCTAGGGTTTCTGGGATAATGGTGTAGATATGAGCCATGACCAGCCTTTCAAAGCACTTCATGGCTACAGACGTGAGTGCTATGGGTCGGTAGTAATTTAGGCAGGTTATCTTGATGTTCTTGGGCACAGGGACTATGCTGGTCTGCTTGAAACATGTTGGTATTACAGACTCGGTCAGGGACTGAAAATGTCAGTGAAGACACTTGCCAGTTGGTCAGTGCATTCTCAGAGTACACATCCTGGTAATCTGCCTGACCCTGCGGCCTTGTGAATGTTGACCTATTTAAAGGTGTTACTCCCATCGGCTACGGAGTGCTTAATCACAAAGTCGTCCAGAACAGCTGATGCTTGCTTCGAAGCAAGCATAGAAGTAATTTAGCTCGTCTGGTGGGCTGGTATCACTGGGCAGCTCGTAATAGTTTGCAAGCCCTGCCACATCCGACGAGAATTGGAGAAGGTGTAGTATTATTCAATCTTAGTCCCGTATTGACACTTTGCCTGTTTGATGGTTCATCACAGGGCATAACGGGGTTTCTTATAAGCGTCTGGGAGAGAGTTAGATTTCCGCTCCTTGAAAGCAGCAGCTCTACCCTTTAACTCAGTGCGGAGGTTGCCTGTAATCCATGGCTTCTGGTTGGGGTATGTACGTATGGACACTGTGGGGACGACATCATCGATGCACTGATGAAACCAGTGACTGATGTGGTGTACTCTTCAATGCCATTGGAAGAATCCCGGAAATATTCCAGACTGTGCTAGCAAAACAGTCCTGTAGCTTAGCATCTGCGTCTTCTGACCACTTCCTTATTGAGTAAGTCAATAATACTTCCTGCTTTAGTTTTTGCATGTAAGCAGGAATAAGAAGGATAAAGTTATGGTCAGATTTGCCAAATGGAGGGCGAGGGAGAGCTATGTACGCATCTCTGTGTGTCACGCCCTGGCCATAGAGAGGCTTTTATTCTTAAAAGGCCAGGGTGTGACTAGGGTGGGCATTCTAGTTTCATTATTTCTATGTTTTCTGTTTCTATGTTTTGGCCGGGTATGGTTCTCAAACAGGGACAGCTGTCTATCGTTGTCTCTGATTGGGAATCATACTTAGGCAGCCTTTTTCCCTTTGTATTTTGTGGGTAGTTGTCTTTGTTAGTGGCACTATAGCCCTAGTAAGCGTCACGGTCGTTTCTTTGTTTCTTGTTTTGTTGGCGACATTTACATAAATAAAGGAAAATGTACGCTCACCACGCTGCACCTTGGACCGGTCATTTCCACGACGACGTCCGTGACACTGTGTGTGGAGTAAAGGCAGTCAAGAGTTTTTTTCCTCTGGTTGCACATATAACATGCTGGTAGAAATGTGGTAAAACGGTTTTAAGTTTCCCTGTAGTAAAGCCCCCGGCCACTAGGAGCGCCGCCTCTGGATGAGCATTTTCTTGTTTACTTGTGGCCTTATACTACTCGCTGGGTGCGGTCTTAGTGCCAGCATCGGTTTGTGTTGGTAAATAGACACCTACGAAAAATATAGATGAAAACTCTCTTGGTAAATAGTGTGGTCCACAGCTTATCATGAGAAACTCTTCCTCAGGCGAGCGGAACCTTGAGACTTCCTTAATATTAGATTTTGTGCACCAGCTGTTATTGACAAATAGACATAGACCGCCATCCCTTGTCTTACCGGAGGCAGCTGTTCTGTCTTGCTGATGGTTAGAAAACCCAGACAGCTGTATGTTATCAATGTCGTCGTTCAGCCACGATTCGGTGAAACATAAGATATTACAGTTTTTAATGTCCCGTTGGTAGGATAGTCTTGATCGGAGCTCATCCATTTTGTTATCCAATGATTTCACGTTAATAGGCTAATAGGACTGATGTTTGAGGGCGATTTCTCACTCGCCTTTGGATCAACACAAGGAGATATCATGGATGTAGATCGAGGAGCCATCTCTTCTTCATGCGAATGACCAGGATTTGGACCTTGTCGGCTGTCTGAAGTAAATCCTTCATGTCCAACACGTTAAAGAAAAAACCTTTGTCCAGTACGAGGTGAGTAATGGCTGTCCTGGTATCCAGAAGCTCTTTCGGTCATAAGAGACAGTGGCAGAAACATTACATACAAATAATGCTAAAAAACACTCACAAGAGCACAACTAGTTAGGAATCCGTAAAACGGCAGCCATCTCCTCCGGGCGCCATTATATCAGTCCAAAGGGCATATCAGTCCAATGGGCTGGATTAAAACCCATTCTACAGCGATATGAAACGATTACATTTCTCTGCCCAAAGATAGATTACTGTATGACAATATGGTATATTGATTTAATAACCTCTAGCACACAACTTTCCCTCTTCCTTTCCATTAACCTGCTACGGTCGATATCCGCACCCCCACGGAAATCTAATTAGCATAATTTAAAAATCCTCATAAAAATCTGTCAGTTTAAGATAGAGATACATTTTTTTGCATTGGATGTGTCTCAAGCCACCGCATCCGCCTATGTCTCACTTTCGCATCTGCGGTGAAAGAGCTAGAGTGGTGTTTGTCAGACCATGAGACATTCCAAAAATTGGGTTCTAAAATTCTAAATCAAACAGCAAAATTATCCCTGTTATGACCTTCTTAAAACAATTCCATATAACACCCCCCCTCTCCCCGCACACACACACACACACATACCCCTCCACCGACTGTTTAGTGCCAAAAGGTAAGGGGTTAAATACATGTAAATAAAATATGTATATATTTCCTGATCTTTAGAACAAACTTCCTTTGGATTTTTGGGGTGGTCTATCTGTTGTTCCATGTAGTGAATCTGTTTGTATTGGCTATTAGCAGTTAAGCCAAAATAAAAATCTTCATCAAACACATTTAAACAGGGCTTAGACTATTGTAGGTTAGCTCTGTCTCTCGAAAACTTGAACTTCTAGGCCTACTGAGTGGATTCATACGGTAAAGAGGCCACTCAATGAATCATAAAAACTCAGTAACCCCACAAACTATGACTACAATGTCACTGCTCCACAGGGCACATTAACCAACAGATTTTTAAAAAACTCAGCCTGTCTGTCAGGTACAGAAAAGCCCTTTGTTGCCGAATACATGTATAGTCCACCAGAGAGCTACTTTAGCCTGATATCAGCTTCTCCTACAATGTGATTCAATCTCATCATTATTTATGTGGGATATTGGTACCTGCACCCTCTCTAGCTACTGTATCTGATCAGTATATTTCTGTGAAATATATGCTCTCTCTTCTAGCTACTCTAAAATCAGTGTCCGGTGTAAGGTGATGTTTCACCGATACAGGTAGAGGTAAAATTGCCCTCCTCTAGGAAATATGAAGATTTAATATCCTGAACACCGCTGGTTATTGAGGAGATTTCAATCATTCTGATAAGCTCCATTTGACTATTTAGACAGTATCTCATCGTCAGTGAGCTCCTATCCAGCATGCTTTCTCTTTGTCACTCCTTCTCTCACAGAGTCAGCGTCTCTTTCCCTCTTTTCTTCACTCAGTCTCTTCACCTTTTGGTTTATTTCCTTCTTTCTTCATCTCTTTTTAGGCATCCCATTTTTCTCTTGCTAGCTGCCTGCTAACTAAGCTTCTCTATCCCTTTAGCACATGAATCAGCAAGACTGTGTGTGTGTGTGTGTGTTTAACTATACTGTAAGAATAGTAAACAAACATTTTACCTACTGCGGGCATTTTGACCACACAAGGTCAGATGCTATTTGTAGGGGGTTTAAGGTTAAGGTTAGAATTATTGTTAGGGCTAGAATTAGGGTAGGAGCTAGGGTTAGTTTTAGGGGTAGGGTTAGGAGTTAGGGTTAGTTTTAGGGGTAGGGTTAGTTTTAGGGTAAGGGTTAGGCGCTAGGTTTAGGGTTAGGGTTAATGTTAGGTTAGGTTTTCAGGTTAAAGTTAAGGTTACGGGTTAGGGTTAGCGTTAGGTTTAGGGCTAGGGGTTAGGGAAAATAGGATTTTGAATAAGACTGAATTGTGTGTCACTACAAGGTTAGTTGTACAAGACTGTGTCTGTGTGTGTGTGTGTTTGTGTGCTGACTGGAAAGGAGCCTAACACATTGAACTAATTTAACTGGTGTTATTGGGCGTTGTCTATCTTTACCAGAACATTCAGTCATTAGGACACAGCTATAACATCTCTAGCAGTACACACCACACACTCCCACACAGTGTGTGTACCCTTGAGCAGTGCAGGGTCGAGCTCAATACAGCTACACACACAAACACACACACATTCACCTACACTAAAACCACTGAGGCCTTATTAATGTAGTTTGGCAGTCCCACAACACTTGGTGCCAATCCACGTCCCCCATCCCACAGTCCTGTGCCAGAGTCTGGTAGGACACATCAAATTAAACTCTACGGTACCAGACAACGACTTTATGTGCAGATGTGTTCTCCAAACACCCACCAGCAAACATTTTCATAGACGGCAACAGAAGCTGCAGTACAGAGCTATATTTTCCACCCTGTTCAGTGTCTCGGTCCAGTGCACATCAGTTCATGCCTGCCTATGAATGCAGCAGCAGTGTAGGCCTATGTATGGTTTTGTGAGACAGGGGGAAGCGAGAGAAGGAAGGGAAGAAAGGGAGTGTTAGTGTAACAAACCTCGTCCTCCTCTTCTGAGGAGTAGTGAGAAGGATCGGAGGACCAAAACACAGCGTGGTAAGTGTCCATAATGTTTATTTTAAAACATAAACTGAACACTACGAAATACAAAACAAGAAACGTGAAATGAACGAAACAGTCCCGTGTGGCGACAAACACTGACACGGAAGACAAACACCCACAACCCAAAACTGAAACCCAGGCTACCTAAGTAGGATTCTCAATCAGGGACAACAATTGACAGCTGCCTCTGATTGAGAACCACACTAGGCCGAACTCAAAAACCAACATAGAAAAACAAACATAGACTGCCCACCCAACTCACGCCCTGACCATTCTAAAACAAAGATAAAATGACAGAACTATGGTCAGAACGTGACAGTTAGCCCGTTAGCTGGTTAGTGCTGTCAGAGGGGATGTGACCACACAAACAAAGCGATTGTGTTGCATTTACGTCAGACAGCAGCTGTGGTTTACTCCTCCCCTCTCTCCCTGAAGCACAGTGAGAGGCAGCCAGACATCAAGGCTGGGAAAAATATACACTCTAGGGAGCGTTGTGTGTTTGAAGTTGTATTAGTCCGACGCACATGATGCAGATGGTTTACATTGTTTTATGAAATGATTACTTGCAGGTTCCTTCTCGACAATGCAACAACCAGAAGAAATAATAAAAGATAAGAATAAAAACATAACGTAAATGACTCAGTAGAATAGAATAAACATTTTAGCATAATTATAATACAGGAAAACACCATTTATACTACAATATTTACAGATGTATCAGGGAATGGGGGATTGGGGGCAAGTGTTTAAATTGTGCAGTACAGAATAGTAAAGAGACAGAGAGACAGAGACTGAGGGAAAGATTAACAGACAGATAAGGGCTTGACAGAGACAGAGAAGGGCTTGACAGAGAGTCAGTGTGAGTGTGTGAGAGTGTGTGAGTGTGAGAGTGAGAGAGAGTGTGTGATTGAGCAAGAGAGAGAGACAGAGACAGAGATTGAGCAAGAGAGAGAGACAGAGATTGAGCAAGAGAGAGAGACAGAGATTGAGCAAGAGAGAGAGACAGAGAGAGAGATAGCATGTGTGCACTTGTAATAAATCAATATCTCCAACACTAAAAACGATGTGGAACAAATTGGTGAAACAAATAATAAAGTTATCATAAATAGATTGAATCGTTTGCCAGATTGGAGGAACTTTTTATTTTAAAACCATCTTTTGAACACACATTCTTTCTCCATTTGAATTTGACAATGTTTCAGATTAGAAGCTTGCTGCTTTAAACTGAAGACTAAAACTGTTTTGGGTTGGATTAAAGAAATGACACATATATTTATTTCCTAATACAATCCGACCTCAGCCTTTAGATTCAATACAATCTAGAGTCAATCTGTATGCTAATTGACAAATGGCTCTGATAACCAAGGTGCCAGCCAGCCATTCCTAGAGGGCCACCACTCTTGCTAGCTCTGTTGTTAGTAGAAGAAAAGGAGGAAGGATGAAGGGTTTGGGGATGAGATCAGAGCCCGCGTGTAGCAGTGTCCATTTGGTGACAAAAATATCATTAAGTCTTGATCAAATTATTGTCATTTGAATAATGATTTAGTCTAGTTATTGTCAAAATTACGGAAACAGTAGGTGATTTTTGTCAACTAAATGCCCTTTCGTTTTAGTCACATCACATTTGTATTTCCTCATTAGTGAACATAAATCACTGACTTCTATGCTTATTTATTTAACATTTATTTAACTATGCAAGTCAGTTAAGAACAAATTCTTATTTACATGACGGCCTACCCCGGCCAAACCCTATCCCGGATGACGCTGGGGCAAATGTGCTCTGCCCTATGGGACTTCCATTCACGGCCGGTTGTGATTCAACCTGGAATCAAACCAGGTCTGTAGTTACGCCTCTAGCACTGAGATGCAGTTCCATAGACCGCTGCGCCCGAAGGACAACCATCTCTGCAGCACTCTACCAATCAGGCCTTTATGGTAGAGTGGACAGACAGAAGCCACTCCTCAGTAAAAGGCACATTCTTTTGAGATGCCCTATTTATTTGAGCTGGAATACACCGAAGAGGAGTTGAGACAACGAGAACAAGAATTGCGAGACCAGCAAGCAGGTCAAACTCCAACTGGTGGTGCCAATGCGGGTGCTGTCCAGCCATGCTGACAGAAGAGGAGCGTCTGTGCTGCAACGAATTTGATCATGGACAGTTCTTACTGGAGATGGTCACTTCAGACCCCATGGATCGTGTGTCTGGGACACCATCAAAGTTTTGACGCACATATGGACAGAGGTGTGCTGGAGACATTCTTCAGAACCTCCAAGATCAACTGGCGACGGCAGCCTGGACCAGCTGAACCAGGAAGGCAAATAACACACAAGGTAGTAAGTTGTTTTGTTGTCGGTAGCTAGCTAGCATTACAAGCTGTCTTTTCACAAATGACAGGGTTGTTCAGTATAATTTTGTGATCGATTTTACCATAACAGGGCTTGCTAGTACGACAAGCCAAGATAGCCAAGTTGATATAGCTAGCTTTGTTAGCTATACCCAAAATGTACTGTAGTCTAATGTTATAGATATGTAGCTAACGTTGCCAAGCTTTATTTTTGTACACCTTTTCATGATATCCAATCGGTAGTTACAGTCTTGTCCCATCGCTAGAACTCCCATACGGACTCGGGAGATGCAAAGGTTGAGAGTCATGTGTCCTTCAAAACACGACCCTGCCAAGCAGCACTGCTTCTTGACACTGCTCGCTTAACCTTGAAGCCAGCCATACCAATGTATCAGAGGAAACACTGCACAACCGAAGTCAGCTTGCAGGCGCCCGGCCCGCCATAAGGAGTCACTAGAACACGATGGGAAAAGGAAATTCCGGCCAGCCAAATCCTCCTCTAACCCGGACGACGCTGGGCCAATTGTGCGCCGCCTTATGGGTCTCCCCGTCACAGTTGGCTGTGACATAGCCTGGGATTGAACCAGGGGCTGTAGTGATGCCTCAAGCACTGCAAGGCAGTGCATTAGACAACTGCACCACTCTAAAGGAGACTATTTCTGTGTGTTGTGGCTAGCTAGCAAATGTGTCTACACAATGATTACCAATGAAAGTATGATAACATTTTGTTTTGTCGTTCTCTTACAGACAATACCTTTTGGTGACCTACAGATTCTTTGAGTTTGTTCTATGTGGGGAGAAGCTAAGCACAGGACCTAGAATCCCCTTGCCGGAGTGTGTTGTTGGATCCATTCAAGCTATTTTTCCCTCACACGCTGGATATAAATAAGTTGATAAGTTAAGAGATGTGAAAGGTCCATAACAACAATTTGCCCTTGTATCAAAGTAACACAGAACACCTCACTGTACCCATCAAGAAAATATTTTCACATAACACATTTTTTTAATGGTTATTTATCTTTCATTGTAAGTGCAAAATTGTCATCTGTAATGGTCATTAGGATGTAAATATAACAAAATAGTACAGTAGGTGAAAAACATACAGTGGCTTGTGAAAGTATTCACCCCCTTGACGCTTTTCCTATTTTGTTGCCTTACAAACTGGAATTAAAATGGATTTTGGGGGGGGTTATATCATTCGATTTACACAACATGTCTACCACTTTGAAGATCCAAAATATTTTTTATTGTGAAATAAGACAAAAAATGTGAAAACTTGAGCGTGCTTAAACCTCTTAGAGCTCCCCCCTACTTTGTGCAATTTCCACCTGAAGACATACCCAAATCTAACAGCCTGTAGCTCAGGCACAGAACCAAGGATATGCATATTCTTGGTACCATTTGAAAGAAAACACTCTGACGTTTGTGTAAATGTGAATTGAATGTAGGAGAATATAACACAATAGATCTGGTTTAGATAAAACAATGATAAAAAACATACGTTTTTTATTTTTATATCATCTTTACAATGAACAAGATAAAACAAACATTCAGATAGGATGATGGGGACAACTTCAGTGAAAAATATAAGAGGGCAACAGTACTTGTGCAAAGTTTCAGAATGATAACTTCCAAAATGAGTGTGCTTACATGACATTTATCATGAAGTCACCCAGGTGTCCCACACAAGTAGCCCAAATGTACCCAAGTGGCCAAATTGGTGACGGTATACATTTTGAAACAAATAACTGTATACAAAATACCAAAATGGTATTCTAACACACACACCCCCTCCCCCCCAAAAAAATGGAGAAAAAAAAAAATATATATATACACATTTACAAAATAACATGGGTAACTATTTACACACTTTCAATATTTGGAAGACCCTCAGTCCTCTATCAAATCAAATATATTTATATAGCCCCAGCCTAAAACCCCAAACAGCAAACAATGTAGGTGTAGAAGCACGGTGGCTAGAAAAAACTCCCTAGAAAGGCAAAAACATAGGAAGAAACCTAGAGAGGAACCAGGCTATGAGGGGTGGCCAGTCCTCTTCTGGCTGTGCCGGGTGGAGATCACAGTGGTTGTAGAGGGTGCAACAGGACAGCACCTCAAGAGTAAAAATGAACAGTTTAGGGTTCCATAGCCGCAGGCAGAACAGTTGAAACTGGAACAGCGGCAAGGCCAGGTGGACTGGGGACAGCAAGGAGTCATCATGCCAGGTAGTCCTGATGCATGGTCCTAGGGCTCAGGTCCTCCGAGAGAGAGAAAGAGAGAATTAGAGAGAGCATACTTAAATTCACACAGGACACCGGATAAGACTCCCATTCGGAGTCAGTGTCACTGTGAAAGAAAATGTTCAGTTAGAATAGTTTCACATATGAGCCCTGTATCAACAGGTATAATAAACAGATATATATATAGAGAGAGTACAGGGAACATAAGGTTGAATACATTATTATGACCTGCTAGATCTACTGTCTCTTTTATATTATGACATTTCAGCTAGATCTACTGTCTCTATTATATTATGACATTTCAGCTAGATCTACTGTCTCTTTTATATTATGACATTTCAGCTAGATCTACTGTCTCTTTTATATTATGACATTTCAGCTAGATCTACTGTCTCTATTATATTATGACATTTCAGCTAGATCTACTGTCTCTTTTATATTATGACATTTCAGCTAGATCTACTGTCTCTATTATATTATGACATTTCAGCTAGATCTACTGTCTCTTTTATATTATGACATTTCAGCTAGATCTACTGTCTCTATTATATTATGACATTTCAGCTAGATCTACTGTCTCTATTATATTATGACATTTCAGCTAGATCTACTGTCTCTTTTATATTATGACATTTCAGCTAGATCTACTGTCTCTTTTATATTATGACATTTCAGCTAGATCTACTGTCTCTATTATATTATGACAGACCAGCTAGATCTACTGTCTCTATTATATTATGACAGACCAGCTAGATCTACTGTCTCTTTTATATTATGACATTTCAGCTAGATCTACTGTCTCTTTTATATTATGACATTTCAGCTAGATCTACTGTCTCTATTATATTATGACAGACCAGCTAGATCTACTGTCTCTTTTATATTATGACATTTCAGCTAGATCTACTGTCTTTATTATATTACAACAGATCAGCTGTATCTACCGTCTCCATTTCACTTTGGCCATTGTTGTGTGGGCCTGCCCTCCCCTCAACAGCCTCAAATAGGCTATTTCATGTGGGTTGGGGTGGGGCGGCAGATACACGCATCTCACATTTCATGACATTACATGTTTAAGCTACAACAATTCTGATGAAAAGGGGGTGGATTACACCAGGAAAAGTGCCTTAACCATAATTCTTTTCACTTCTGTCGGCTCACCCACGTGGAAGTTTGTCTCAATTGTCTCAAAGGCAAGTTTCCGACAACTGACGAGCATTGCGTTTCTACAAGTAGAAATAGTAGGTTTGTCGGTACCAGGTCTGTACACAGCAGAAAGGTATTTTGTTCTAGCAAGAGAAGGAACAGCCTCCTACTGTCCTAAGTACCTATCGGCAGACATATTTCTGTGTGTTAATGCACATTTATGTCATTAAAGCAGCCCAGTGATGTGCTTGCTCTTTGTGTACTGCCCTTTGACATAGATCAACAACAACAGGAAGTGACAGAGATCATCTGATGGCGTAGCTGTATGTTTTCAAGGCGGGCGCGTCTGTGTGTGTGTACTCAATGCGTGGGGCCACTGTAAGCATGTGTTTCACATATGGGGTCTCTAGTGTATTTAAAAAGACTTCTATTTACTTGCCTCGTGCTAAGAGACGTTACAGTACTCTGTTAATAAACACACAAACACGTCAGGAGTCAAACACACAGGCTAATGTCAGATTGTTTGGGAATGTCGTCACATTGACGTCAGGTAACACATTGAACAATATTTTACGTGACACCAAACCCCCCCCATCTACCCTCGTCATTGCAGAACTCTCACTCCTTACATCTCACAACCCCTGTTCTCAGAATTGGTCCAAGGAGTGCGACAACTCTTCAGCTTTTATTACCAGCTCTAATAATAACAGAGTGACCTACTGTGCCCGACTGAATGGAATATCAATGTGAGAATTTGAGAAACACACACTCATGCTTGCTCTGTCACACAGGCTTGCACGCACACACACACACACACACACACACACACACACACACACACACACACACACACATCATCATCGGCCTTGTATCAAGCCTGGATGCCCCCTAGAAGTCTGTTCCCTATGTAGCACCAGTGAGGCTGACTGTACACAAAACAGTAAGCCTGGTATAAATATTTAAACACCTCACCCACTCATAGTCTCTGCTTTATGATGCCATGGGCATTTAAACACCCCCTAAGGAACTCATATCTGCACACACACACACACACACACACACACACACACACACACACACACACACACACACACACACACACACACACACACACACACACACACACACACACACACACACACACACACATGCATATGGGTGTATACACATATTCAAAAAATGCTGGGTTATTTGGCTGACTCAACTGCTGGGTTGCAGGTGTTGGGTCACTTAGTCTGGTTGTGTTATTGATGCTGGATTATTGGTGTTGGGTCATTGAGATATGACCCAGTCATTTAGCAGACAACTTACACAAGACATTAGGGTTAAGTGCATTGCTCAAGGGCACGTTGACAGATTGTTCACTTAGTCAGCTCAGTGATTTGAACCAGTGACCTTTTGGTTACTGGCCCAACACTCTTAACTGCTAGGCTACCTGACTTCCTGGAGGAGGAGTTTAGAAGGTGCGTGGTATTCAGCTAGTTCTCGTCTTTTTAGTCGCCCATGAGTGTAAATGTAATTGCTGTTCA
Organism: Oncorhynchus tshawytscha; assembly: GCF_018296145.1. Taxonomy (NCBI): domain Eukaryota; kingdom Metazoa; phylum Chordata; class Actinopteri; order Salmoniformes; family Salmonidae; genus Oncorhynchus; species Oncorhynchus tshawytscha. Next base: position 24,179,770 of record NC_056454.1, on the reverse strand, counting down.
TCTGTTGTGTTGCTTAGTTATCACATGTTAAAGTTGAAAATGGACATTTTTGATGCTTTTAAAGAGACTTACAGAAGAAGTATGTGACTTTACTAAAAGCCTATGTGAACCCTGTAGTTGAGATGCATTAAGGTGCTACACCTTACACCGTTGTACAAAATATTACAGCCATGTTCACATTGGCAGTTTGACGTGACTCAAATCCTGTTTATTTGCATATCCGATTCAAGTATGTCCCTTTTTCTGAAGTCTTTACAGCCAAAAAGCACATGGAATCAAATATTTCAAACCACATTTCAAATCACCTTCATTAGGTGGTTGGAAGTTGGATACAAATCTGATTCGTGGCCAAACTTGTGTCTGAACGGTCAAATCTGATTTATATGAACATGTGGTAGGTAGCAAACTAGCTTGCTAATTGTTATCAAACAATTTAGTGAATGTGCTAAAATAAATGTGCATGCTTATTTGTTAGTATGATCTTTTACCCGATCTAATGTGTTTCATTTTCCTAAATTCCTTTCAAATGATACCAAGAATATATATATATATCTTTGCTTCAGGTCCTGAGCTACAGGCAGATCTGGATTGGCGTTGGGACTGGTACTGGATCTGCAGAGGGGAGGAAGGACAACATGAGGAGCAAGCAGACACACAAGGGAGCCCTAGACCCAGAGGTCAATGGTGGCACTCCCCTGTGGTCCGCTCGCTCCGGAGGAAGGTTCGATATTTGGTCTAGAGGTCTTCACAGATCCACCTGTATCCGAATACCCGACCCAGTCCGGGACCCGAGCGGGTCCAGATCCAGAATTCTATGTCCGGAAGGTACCCCGCTAGGTACAGATCCGAAAGCGACTGTGGCAGTAGTCAGAGAGAGAGACATTTTATCATTTATGCTACTGCTCTATTTTGTCACGAGAGTGGAGCGTTGTTTGTGTAGCTTGTTGTTGGATAATCATGTCATCAAAGCGGCAATAGGCTACAGTCATAGAGCCGTGTGTGGCAAAAGTTAGGAGATATCTAATCAATAGAAGATGGAATTAAAAGTTCAAGGAGAAGGATAGGCTACAACGACCAAGAGCTAATGTTAGCTAGCTTAACAAGCTTCTTCCGGTTTGAGGCAGTCAAGACAGGTATTAGGTAATCATATTTGATAAGTAACCTCGCTATGGTAGCTATTAGTCTACTATCGCGTGAGTCGGCTTGGTTGGTTGGTTGGTTGGTTGCTGTCTCGTCTCTCCCTCCCTCCTACTTGCTCACTGTGTCACACCTTCACAGTATGGCCCCTCCCCAGCCTGCTAGAGCGGCACCTCTTCCTCCTCTCGCGCTTTATCAGCACCGGTGAATAAAGTAGCTTAAAAAAGGATTTTCTGCTGCTTCCCTCACTCGGATCGGACCAGGTCTGGATCTGACCAGGTCTATATGGAATTGATCTAGTTGTCTTCAGGTCCATTCGGAATGGGTATCTATATTTAAACAATTTATTTATGCATATCGGATCCAGGTGGGAATACCCCAGGTCCATTTGGGAACGGGTCCAACTTTTTGGACCCATGAAGACCTCCATTTTGGTCCCTCCTCTGCCTCACTTCTGGTGTTCCTGTTCTGTGACTGGGTCTGGAACTGGGATTGGATCTGCAGAGGAGAGGAAGGACAACCTGGCGGAGTGAACCGACACACTTGGATGCCCAGGACCAGGAGGTCAGTGATGGTACTCCACTGTGGCCTACTCACTCTGGGTTTAGGTCTAGATCTTTGGTCCTTCCTCTGTGCCTCTTCTGGTGTGGGGATGAATGGTTCCTGGTTATGGTAGGGTTCTGTGAGAGGGATAGGTGTTGTGGGAGGAAGGGGGAAAGAGATGGAGAGGGGGAAGGGGGTGGTGGAGAATATGTTGATCTCCATGGGCTGGTGCTGAAGGAGGAATACTACGAAGGCTGGATGCTGGAGGACAGAGGGAACAAACAGGGCCTGCCCTGGCCTCAGAGCACTCAACAGTTGATTTGTGTGTTCAATGTGATTGCCTACGTGTGGAAAGTTCTCTGTATGTACCTTGTGCCATCTATGGATGGATTCCCTAGTGTGGAGGCAACCGTGAACAGCTGTCTGAGTAAAGTCCTTCTGTTCGGAGTGTGTTGTCAGGGTCATGATGATGGGTTATTGGAGTCCAGGTCTGATCCTTTCATTGCGTTGTGTTGTTGGGTGATTCTTGGCTGTTCACATGCCTCCCCACTGAATGCCTGGTGGCACCCTGTACTGACTTGGTGATAGACATGGTGATAGAATGGGGATGCTGGGATGAGTGAAGGCTGGCTGGTTTGCTGCTATGTGGGATCAGGAGCAGGGAGGTCTAAGGGGGTGGATCTGGATTGTTAAGGAGCAGGGGGAGGAGTCAGTGGCAGTAGGGAGTATGGTAGGAAGATCAAGGGCAGTTGGTGGTGGGAGAGGGGGATCAGGGACCATAAGGTGCAGGGAGTAGCAATCAGAGGAAATAATGGACTGGGATGGGGGGGTGGTATGGTGAGGGGTCTATTAGGGGAGACGGTTTCTCGGAGGGGATAGGGGTCATGCTTGCTGGTGTTGGTGTTTGGGTTCTCGGTGGTTTTCTGGTCTGGTCTCTTGTTGGTCTGTTGTTTGTCTGTTTTTTTCCCTTTTTGTAATTTTGTCCAGTTTGGGTCGTCGTCTAAGAACTGGAGTTGCTCCCCTTTGACCTGGGGTTTGGAGAGGGTGGAGGTGGCTAGGAAAGGATTTGTTTGTTTGGGGGGGGGCAGAGTTGGAGGGTCCGACAGGGGTGGGGGCTGTTTCTGGGACGTCTTGGATGTTGGGTTGGGAGGTGCCTGTGTTAAGGTCTGGGCCTGGTTCTGGGTCTTCGTTGTTTTTGTCATCTGGTGGAGGGGTGTTGGTGGCTTTGGGATTTGGGTTAGTGGGGTTGGTGGCATTGGCCAGTAGAAACTGGGGCAGGTTCTGAAGTGGTCCCCTTTCCTGCACAGGTTACAGGGGCGTATGGTGGTACAGTCTGAGGTGGGATGGTTGTCTTTACAGATCTTGCAGATGATGGCTGTGCAGGCTGTAATAGTGATGATGTCTGGTCATGCCGTAATAGTGGACGGAGCCCCTGTTGTTACCCAGCGTGAACCAGTCATTTCCGTTCCCCTAGTCCAGACCGTGGCTTCATCCAGGACCCTCCTAACCACTGACTTGAGGGTGGCAAAACGTGGTAACCAGACTTCTATGTTGTGCTCTTAGATGCTTTCATTGTGAAATTGGACTGTTGTTCCCCAGCGTACTTTTGATTCTGTGTCTGAGAGTGGAATTACAGGGAACTTGTTAAATGGGACCGTATCTTCACAATTTCTGTATTTTAACCAAAACTGTTCTAGTAGCTGGGGGGTCTTGAATCACCCTGGCTTCAAATGATTCCTTTAGCCCTGGGGTTTTACCAGGCAGTTCAGGTCAGATGGCACAAAGCCCATACCTCTCTCGAGAACTGCCGTGCTGAATTCCAGACGGCTCATAATTTCTGGTTTGGCGGTTGTTGTTGCTGCTCCTGAGAGAGAGGGTAGAGAAAGGGATAGTGAGAGAGAGGGTAGAGAGGGTAGAGAAAGGGATGGTGAGAGAGAGGGTAGAGAAAGGGATAGTGAGAGAGAGGGTAGAGAAAGGGATAGTGAGAGAGAGGGTAGAGAGAGTAGAGAAAGGGATACAACCCCAGACAAATCTCCACCACGGAGTGTGATGCGTAATGAAGAGAACCCAGAGTTGTTTTATTATTAAAATATGTAATGTTATAGCAGAATGCAAAAAAAGAAAGGAAAAAACACATTTGAAGTATGTAAACAATATGAAGAAAGCCATGCCCCTAATAAGCCACACCTCTTGAAAATAACCTAAGGTTTATATTAAAGAAGACCCAGCAGCTGGGTCAACTCAGGATGAGAGTAAAACCAGCGCTCGGTTACCAAATAACCCAAAGATTGGAATTATGAGAAATGCTCAACTGCGTAATGCATTTTTTGTGTATAAAAATTAATCATGCAGCATGAAATGTTTTATCCTGATTCGCACCAACTGAGCACAACCCTGGGAGCAGAGCAGTGGAGGCTGCTGAGGGGAGGATGGCTCATAGCAATGGCTGGAATGGAGTAAATGGAATTTGCATCAAACACATGGAAACCATGGAAACCATGTGTTTGATACCATTCCACTAACTCCACTCCAGCCATTACAACAAGCCCATTCTCCCCAATTAAGGTGCCACCAACCTTCTGTGGAGTAGACCATTAGATCTACTTTAGTTGGTCCACACTGTAGGCCAGGGGCATTCATCTCAATTCTTGGAGGGCTGTCAATTTGTGTCAAATTAAGACCTATAGACAACCAGGTGAGGGGAATTCCTAACTAATCAATTACCTTAATTGATTAATCAAGAACAAAGGAGGAGTGAAAATTAAATCAAATCAAATTGTATTGGTGACATACACATGTTTAGCAGATGTTATTGCGGGTGTAGCGAAATGCTTGCAGACAATTGAGTTTATTATAAGGTAGAATACGTTAAAGGTAGACTCAGCTAAATGATGTTGCCACGAGCAACACCGCATATATTGAGACGAGTGAGATGCAAAACTTCGCTCTCACACAGTCACCCACAGTATCTGCACCTGTGCATGGGTTTGCTTCATGCTTTAACAGCGTGGGAACCACGGGACCAAAACAACGGAGGAGTTGAGCCTTGCACTTCAACGCTCTTAGCTGTTGCAGAAATTGACCCACTATGATCTGTACTTTCTGTGTCTATGTCATATCGCTGAGTCGACCTTTAAGCCAAGAAATGTAAATGTACACGTGAACAGTGTGTACATGTAGTTGCTACAGTATGTCCTACGCCATGAGTTGGTTCTCAACAGGTCTCAGGTGTGTGTGTGTGTGTGTGTGTGTGTGTGTGTGTGTGTGTGTGTGTGTGTGTGAGTGACAGACAGACAGAGTGATACCCTCTCCTCAGAAAGCTTCATTTAGATACTAAATCCTTGATGTCCAGAGTCTCTTTCAGATTTCAAGCAATTAACAGATTACAGGGTATTGTATGAGCGCACCTGTGCACGTACGCAGACAATAGCTGAGGTGTCTCTAAGGCTTCTTATAAGTGAGATAGTCCAATGCTCTTGGCTAGAAGACTAATGGTTACTACGAATTAGTAATCCCATCGGTTGAGGGAGAGAGGAAGAGAGTGGGCACAAGAGAGAAGGATCAAAAGAGAGGTTGGAGAGAGTGGGACAGATGGAGGGAGATAAGGTCAACTTTAAGAGAATTTAGCCAATGAGCTCACTGTAACGGTGCGTTTGGACTTCTAACCCCTTTTAAACATTGTGTATTTGGGTTGTACCATTGGATTTGTCTATTTATTCTGCATCTGTAGATGCAGATCATTAGTCTGTGTGAGTTAACGGGAGCTGACCTACAAGAGCAGTGTTTGTGAGACAAGGGCGGATCCCGAAGGGGGCTGGGTGTTTTTACAAAAATGAATTTATTTTGACATTACAAAGAAAAACTTGTATAAACAATGGCAATACTGCCATGTTGCATTGAGCCTTACTTTTGGAAAACCACATCAGTGTCTGACGTTCAGCTGTAGCAGATGCACCTTCCCTGACTTAAGCCTACTCCTTGTCTGAAGTTGGTTGCTTCAGCCTTTTCTATGCATAGACTTTGCTGACACCTGACAGATCTTACAACGCCTGGATATGTATTTTAAGTATCAGCTATGTTATATGTTATAGTTGTCAGTTGATGACAGTCGATGACGTGAGAATGTGCTTAGCTTCCCGCAAACTTTAGACCATGCATACACACAGTTTCTACTGGTTGAAGTATTGCATTTCAAGCAAGCAAGTAACCTAAACTGTAACAAATTGCTGTGAATGTACAGCATTACATTCTGTAATTTTATATTACAGTACTGTAAAGAGCAATACATTAGTGGGGCTCAATGGCATTCTGTAGGTGCTGTAATTTTACAATACTATTTTACAGTAAAGTACTGTATTACCGGTTCCGCTGTATATTTTCAGCAGCAGACTGAAGTATGGTGCATCCGTCTTTCAGATGGGACGTTAAACAGGTGTCCTGACTCTCTGCGGTCATTAAAGATCCCATGGCACTTATCGTAAGAGTAGGGGTGTTAACCCTGGTGTCCTGGCTAAATTCCCAATCTGGCCATCAAACAATCACGGTCACCTAATAATCCCCAGTTTACAATTGGCTCATTCATCCCCCTCCTCTCCCCTGTAACTATTCCCCAGGTCGTTGCTGCAAATGAGAACGTGTTCTCAGTCAACTTACCTGGTAAAATAACGGATAAATAAATACATTATGGTGAAATGTTGTGGGCAGCGAAATAATTGCTGGCTCATGAACATATTTTGAGGCATGCCTTGCAATAGGCTATATTTGTTGCACCCATTAGTAAGAATTCTGTACCCCACAGAATACGGTACCATACTGTATTTTTAAAAACATTTATCCTGTAAATTTACAGTAACCTACTGGCTACTGTGCTGCCAGTAATTTACTGTAATTCAGTACCACCCCACAGAATACAGTACCACACCGTATTTTTGGAATCTAAAAACCTTTTCCTGTAAATATACAGTAATTTACTGGCTACTGTCCTGACAGTAATTTACTGCAATTCAGTACCACTGCCACAGAATACAGTACCACAATGTCATTTTGGAGTGCCAAAATTATTTTGTTGGTGCATGGTATTGTTGTGGCTCATTAATACATTTTGAGGTGTGCCTTATAAGAGGCTATACTTGTTGCACCTGTTAGTGAGAGTGCTCTACCAATTTAAGTGATATGTGGTGGTAATCTAATTTTATTGGTCACATACACATGGTTAGCAGATGTTAATGTGAGTGTAGTGAAATGCTTGTGCTTCTAGTTCCAACAGTGCAGTAATATTTAACAAGTAATCTAACCATTCCCCAACAACTACCTAATACACACAAATCTAAAGGGGTGAATGAGAATATGTACATATAAGTATATGGATAAGCGATGGCCTAGAGGCAATGGCAAGGTGCAGTAGATGGTATAAAATACAGTATATACATGTGACATGAATAATGTAAGATATGTAAACATGATTAAAATGTCATTATTTAAAGTGGAATTGCTTAAAGTGACTAGTGATCAATTTAAAGTGTCCAGTGATTGGATCTCAATGCTGTATATACATGTGATATATGTAACATTATTAGTGTCCAGTGATTGGGTCTCAGTGTTGGCAGCAGCCTCACTGAGTTAGTGATGGCTACTTAACAGTCTGATGTCATTGAGATTGAAAAACAGCTTCTATCTCTCGGTCCCAGCTTTGATGCACCTGTACTGACCTTGCCTTCTGGATGATAGCAGTGTGAACAGACAGTGGCTTGGGTGGCTGATGTCCTTGATGATCTTTTTGGCCTTCCCGTGAGATTGGGTGTTGTAGGTGTCATGGAGGGCAGGTAGTTTGCCCCGGTGATGCATTGTGCAGACCGCACCACCCTCTGGAGAGCCTTGCGGTTGAGGGCGGTGCAGTTACAGCAGATACAGCCCGACAGGATGCTCTCAATTGTGCAACTGCAAAATTTTGTCAGGGTTTTGGTTGAAGTCCACGATCGTCTCCTTTGTTTTGTTGACATTGAGTAAGAGATTGTTTTCCTGACCGAGTGCCTTCACACAGTAGTGTGATCAAGCACACTACTGTAGTGTCGTCTGCAAACTTGATGATTGTGTTGGAGTAGTGCATGGCCACACAGTCGTGGGTGAACAGAGAGTACAGGAGAGGGCTGAGAACACAACCTTGTGGGGCCCCAGTGTTGAGGGTCAGCGAAGTGGAGATGTTGTTTCCCACCTTCACCACCTGGGGGCGGCCCGTCATAAAGTCCAGGACTCAGTTGCACAGGAAGGGGTTGAGATCCAGGGCCTCCAGCTTGATGATGAGCTTGGAGGGTACTATGATGTTGAATACGGAGCTATAGTCAATGAACAACATTCTTACATAGGTATTATTTTTGTCCAGATGGGATAGGGCAGAGTGCAGTGTGATGGCGATTGCGTCATCTGTGGACCTGTTGGGTGGTATGCAAACTGAAGTGGGTCTAGGGTGGCCGGTAAGATGGCGGTGATATGATCCTTGACTAGCCTCTCAAAGCACTTCATGATGACAGAAGTGAGTGCTACGGGGCGGTAGTCATTTATTTAAATTCTTTGCTATCTTGGGTATAAGCAAAATGGTAGCCATCTTGAAGCATGTGGGGACAACAGACTGGGATAGGGAGCGATTAAATATGTCTGTAAACACACCAGCCAGCTGGTCTGCGCATGCTCTGAGGACACGGCTACGGATGCCGTGGGCCAACAGCCTTGGAAGGGTTAACACATTTAAATATTTTACTCATGTCAGCCACTGAGAAGGAGAGGGGGGGGTGCTGTCTTTGTTAGTGTCCCGCGATGGTGGCACTGTATTATCCTCAAAGCGGGCAAAGAAGGTGTTTAGTTTGTCTGGAAGCGTGATGTCGGTATCCGTGACATCGGTACCTCTTTCCAAGGTTAAATGCGATGGATCGTGCTTTCAGTTTTACGCGAATGCCGCCATTCATCCACGGTTTCTGGTTAGGGTAGGTTTTAATGGTCACAGTGGGCATGACGTCTCCAATGCACTTATTTATAAACGCGCTCACCGGGTCAGTGTATACTGTTGATGTGTTGTGCACTGAAGTCCACAAGCGAAGGGAAAATGTGAGAGGAGGAGAGCACGTAGATGGTTGCGAGAAGGAATTGTGTATATATAACATATATAATGAGCAAATTGATCATGCTGTTTTTATGTGGCTGCTATGAAAGTGAAATGTTTTTGTATGCGACCAGGGGTGTATTCATTCCACTGATTCTGTTGAAAAACGTTTTTTAAATGGAAGCACATGGAATGAAATGTGAATAAACATACCTGAATTGTCCAATAGAAACTCTCATTTGCAACTGTTGGACTAATGATTACCCCCTAGATCAGCAAGATCAGGTATTCCCAAACTGGGGTGCAATGCCGTCGGGGGTACGCCAAATAAAAATGTGATTCATATATATATATATATTTTTTTAAATATATATACTTTTTTCCAACGGGGCTATACATTTGGGTGACTTTTTTCCTCACTTGAATAGCCTCGTTTCACTGCCAAAAATAAAATGAAACCATCTAGTGTTCAGCGAAATAACAACACACTGTCAAATACAGGTAGTCTAGTCAAATAATGAACATCCAATCACATTAACCGTTACTCTCTCGTGGGAAACCTTCACTCTTGCGCAGACATTTAGAAATGAAACATGACCATTTGAGAAATCAGCCACAGGAGATTTTGGAGCGAGAATAAAGACGACTTTCGAGTAGTAAGACATGTGTAAAAGCAACAGATACCATTGATAAGAAGGGGCTAGAAGCGTCTTATATGGTGAGCTACCGAGTGGCTAGGACAGGCAAGCCCCATACTATTGTGGAGGACTTAATTCTTCCTGCTGCCGTGGATATGGCTGGGACAATGCTGGGGGGCATGGCAATGAGTATCAGAGTATCCTGCCTTGGCATTTCTCGCTGTTAAGACCCTGATGCTCTTTGCAACCACGTACCTATGTGAGAGTGGATTCTCTGGCCTCACTAGCATGAATACTAAATACAGGCACAGTCTGTGTGTGGAAAATGATTTAAGACTGAGACTCTCTCCAATACAACCCAATATTGCAGAGTTATGTGCATCTTTTCAAGCACACCCTTCTCATTAACATGTGGTGAGTTATTCATAATTTTTGATGAACAAATACATTTTTTTATGTAAGATGGCTAAATAAATAGCAAAATGATTGATTTATGGTTATATTATTATTTGTGCCCTGGTCCTATAAGAGCTCCATAACTCCAGCCCTTAAAACTGCATTGTTGGATAAGGGCTTGTAAGTAAGCATTTCACTGTATTGTTGTATTCGGTGCATGTGACAAATAAAATTGGATTGAAGTGGAATTAACAAGTGATCAATAAGGGATCATAGTTTTCACCTGGATTCACCTTGTTAGTCTATGTGATGGAAAGAGCAGGTGTTCCTCATGTTTTGTACACTCAGTGTATAGTCCTGCACAAAGCTACTAGACTACTTTTGCCTTCTTGCAATGCAGTACTTCAACTACTAGGAACTGTTCCTACGCATGGTCTAGACTCTAGAGTTTGCTGGAGGATAAGCACAATCTCATGTCAAGTTCAGTTTTCATAAATGCCAACTGTTGCGTGAAAACTGGCATGCGCATGTTTTGGGGCATATTTTGTGACTACGCAACGTTAATAAATGAGTTCCCTGGTGCATCTGAGCCGGCCCAAAAGACTGAAAATCTGCTTCTAGCTTCAGGCCATCAGTTGTAGTAAGAGACAAAGAAAGTCACTCACACAAAACACCAACGTGGTCTCAGAGCATTTAATATTATTCTGTACGTAAATCTGATGGATTAATATGTACAATACAAATGTATCATCTATTTTGTATGATCTTTTTTGAATTACAATTTGTATGATATGCTACGAATTACAATTGGTGGTGACTAACACTAACTTTAACTAGCTTTAGGGTACTAAGGTTAGGTTAAAGGGTTATGGTTATGGTTAGGCGAAGGGTTAACTAAAAGGGTTAGGGGAAGGGTTAGCTAAAAGGGTTAAGGTTAGGGGAAGGGTTAGCTAACATGCTAAGTAGTTGCATATTAAATTATACTTGTCACATGCGCCGAATACAACAGGTGTAGACCTTACAGTGAAATGCTTACTTACAAGCTCTTAACCAAGCATAGTAGCTAAAAAGTGGTAATTAGCAGCAAAGGTGCTGCTTGTCCATGATGAGATTTTAACCTTTCATTTGCTAAACACTCAAATTATACGCCTGCCCATCTATCCATCCTGATCAACCCCCCCTCCTTTTGTTTTTGCCTTAAGTAACCTTCTATCTTATGTAATTATACCAAACGTAGCATATTGTATCAAACTAATTTGACTGTCCTGGATATACGTTTTAGTATGTTGTCTAGTGTATGTGACCAGTCTGCAAAACACACACACACTTTATACACAGAGACTCCTGTACTCACAAATACACTTACACACGTCCCATGTACAGTCCATTCGGAAAGTATTCAGACCCCTTTACTTTTCCACATTTTGTTACGTTACAGCCTTATTCTAAAATTGATGAAATCATTTTTTCCCCTCCTTAATCTTCGCACAATACTCCATAATGCCAAAGCAAAAGCAGGTTATTCTAAATTTTTGAAAATGTATAAAAATGTGAAAAAAAACTAAATGTAAAAATTATATTAGTATTCAGGCCATTTACTCAGTACTTCGTTGGCAGCGATTAGAGCCTCAAGTCTTCTTCGGTGTGACGCAGCTATATTTGGGGAGTTCCTCCCATTCTCTGCAGCTCCTCTCAAGCTCTGTCAGGTTGGATGGGGAGTGTCGCTGCACAGCTATTTATAGGTCTCTCCAGAGATGTTTGATCGGGTTCAAGTCCGGGCTCTGGCTGGGCCACTCAAGGACATTCAGAGACTTGTCCCAAAGCCACTCCTGAGTTGGTTTGTTTGGTTTCATCAGACCAGAGAATCTTGTTTCTCATGGTCTGAAAGTCCTTTAAGTGCCTTTTGGAAAACTCCAAGCAGATGTCATGTGCCTTTTACTGAGGAGTGACTTCTGTCTGGCCACTCTACCATAAAGGCCTGATTGGTGGAGTGCTGCAGACATGGTTATCCTTCTAGAAGGTTCTCCCATCTCCACAGAGGAACTCTGGAGCTCTGTCAGAGTTACTATCGGGTTCTTGGTCACCTCCCGGACCAAGGCCCTTCTCCCCCGATTGCTCAGTTTGGCCGGGCGGAAAGGTCTTGGTGGAAAAGCCTTGGTGGTTCCAAACTGTTTCCATTTAAGAATGATGAAGGCCACTGTGTTCTTGGGGACCTTCAATTAATTCTGCAGACATTTTTTTTGTACCCTTCCCCAGATCAGTGCCTTGACACAATCCTGTCTCTGGGCTCTACGGACAATTTCTTCGACCTCGTGGCTTGGTTTTTGCTCTGACATGCGCTGTCCACTGTGGGACCTTATATAGACAGGTGTGTGCCTTTCTAATCATGTCCAATCAATTGAATTTACCCCAGCTGGACAACAGTCCAATTGTATAAACAGCTGAGCTCAATTTCGAGTCTCATAGCAAAGGGTCTGAATAGTTATGTAAATAAAGTTCAGAAAAAACGTTTTTTGCTTTGTCAATATGGTGATTTAAAAAAAAAGAGAATCCATTTTAGAATAAGACTAATGCAACAAAATGTGGAAAAAGTCAAGGGGTCTGAATACTTTACGAATGCACTGTAGAGACAAACACTGGACCGTTTTTTTTATACTGTTAATACTGTTTTTTATACTGTTTTCACACAGTGTATTTATACTGCATTATTCACAGAGCTCATTCTACTAAATCTTACTACTGTATTGCATTTTGTTACACTGTTTATTTATGCACTGGTTGCTCAACATAGCTCGCTGTATATATATATACTGCTGTACATAAAAATACACAAAATTATATATTTTTCGTGTATGTACGCATGGATGATAGTGTTATTGGGTTATTCATTGGATTCGTTCTGACATTAGTAATTTGTTGTTTTAAATTTTTTATTATTATTTGTGTACTTGTTTGACATTTTTGCTGCACTGATAGTAACACAAGCTTTAACATCTGCTAAACTGAGTACCCGACCAATATATTTTGATGTGATACAATTGTCAGATGCTGGACAATTCAACTTCAGGCACACTTTTCAAGTTAATGTGATTCCCCGAAAGTCATTCAATAATGTTTTATTGAACTAACCATAGAGCTGCACACAAATGTGTATTTATGTTACAATGAGCAGTAATCTATTATGTATCTTGGTCTTGAATTACAAACTGTTATACACTTTATTATCTAGCAAATAAAACCGATTACGTCTAAGGACGCAAAACAATTCATTCAAAATTGGGCCTAATAAATTATCAGCACATATCCGCCAACAATCGGGGTATTCGAAATATATAGAATAAAAGTTAGTGGGTCTAGTTCGCTTTGAAATACAGTAGATGCTAAATTATAAAACCATTAATCCGATGAAGAAGCAAAGCTAAAGTAACCTAAAGGTAAATGCTAACAAATCTATTTCAGATCACAACAGATCACAAAATCACTACTTGGACCACCAGCAACAGACTAATTACATACAAGTACTTTTAGACAGCAAGATCAGGGCAGAGCTATCAGAAATGTTGCAATCGATATTTCAACAGTGCAGGGATCATCATAGCCGGAGTGCATTGGCTGAACCGCGCCCCGCCCTCTTAATAACCGTGTCTCCATTGTCCGGTATGAATGAGTCATACACATCAGTGGGAGTGGTAGTGACTCCAGTGCCAGCATTTTGTGCTGACAGGTTAGCTAACGTTACCACTTTGGCTCCCGGTAACGCATCATATCGACTAGGATTTAATGACGCTTAGGACAAAGTGGCGAAAAGGCGATTAATTTAGTTTTACTACATTATATCACCATCCGACTGTCTACCGTGTTGCATGATAGGAATAATCTATACATTGACTTTTTAATATCAAAATGCCTGTCAAAATGTTGAATTCACGTGCAAGCATACACAGCCAAACGAATTATTCATAACTATTTCTGGTGTTCAGTAGCCTTCCAGGCATTGATGCAGAGTCGTTTCCTTGTGCTTGTGTACTGCATTGACCACAGGGTGGCATATGACTCCCAGATCTGACTCCCTACCACTTCTTCTACAACTAGACAGAGTAGGTTAGGCCAGGGGTTCCCAAAGAAGGGTCCGATGTACTGCAGGGGGTCCGCAGCCTTCTTTTTTTTTTTTTTTTACAACTGAATGTTTATGAATATTGCTACGTAGCAACAACAGATTAAAGGAATTTTGGACAAGGGATCCATGGAATAATATTTACATGGTGCAATAAAATGTATGTTCTTAACCTTTTTATGTCCACAATGTATGTTCTTAACCTTTTTAGCTGCGCAAGATGGGCCTTGGGGGGGATATAACTACATTCTTATTTTATTCCCCGAAAATTTTGTTTGAATTTAAAAGCATGGTAATTTAAGCCTGAAAAATGCTAAATGGTATCTCTGCCCTAAGGCAAAATGCTTAGAATTGCAGAACATTTGCTTTAAAATGTTATTTCTGACGCCAATAGGGGGTCCTTTAAAATGTTATTTCTGACGCCAATAGGGGGTCCTTTGAAATGTTATTTCTGACGCCAATAGGGGGTCATTTAAAATGTTATTTCTGACGCCAATAGGGGGTCCTTTAAAATGTTATTTCCCAGGGCCTGACACTTGATTAGTCCGACCATGCACTGCATAAGTCATAGTAAAACTGCTTGTATGCAACAAAAAAATTAAACGTTGAACACCGTTCTATCGTAATGAACGCAACCCTGACTGCTAATACTGCCCTTGGAAACGCACGCCAAGTGGGTGTAATGGAGCTGTGTTATTTCTCGGGTTATTTGCTCCACAGATCAGATCTACGAACAGATAACACTTGTCAAAGCGAATGATACCTACTATTCCGGAGAAAGAATATCTGACCCTGTATCAGTGGTTAATGGGGCAATTTTGGCGGCTGCGCTGTGAATGTCCTCCAGCGGAGAGTCATGGTAGCGCAAGGTTTGCAGAAACCTCCTTTTCAGTTTACTGTGGTATGGCATTGGGCATAATGGAGACCAAACCAGTGATAACCTTTCTCAAAACCCTCCTCATCGTTTACTCCTTCGTATTTTGGGTAAGTTAACGTTAACCTAGGTTTATCCAGAGATAGTTGTCGTTGTAGATGCAGACATGTGCGGTCTACCCGTATAGAAAATAAATGCATGCCCTCTATGACGAACGGGGTAGCCTACCTTTTATTTTTCTATATGGATGATTCATTCGAGGGTGGACGTTCGTCTTTATAGGACGTTTTGCTACCGTACATGTCATGCTATGAATGTGTTTCAGCTGTGCCTTTTGTGACGATGACTTATCGGGTAATGTTTACAACCACACGCTTGGCGAAATGCGACATCCTCAGCTGTCCAACCCAGCTGTAGGCTTATTGCGCACATTGTCACCGACTCCAGCTCGCGAAATGTTGCTCTCTATTTCGAAGTTGTCAGTATGACCGCAATACATATGCCTGGCATATGCGTCGAATATAGAGCGCAGCAGCTTCTCTGTGGTGACAGAGATAGGCAGAGGTTATCAGTCGAGGCTATTGATGCAGGCAAATCAGCAGCCACTCATGTAACGGTTTCTGTCTGGTCCATCATTTGGTGCGTAGCTAACATGGAAGTCACCCCGCTAAGGCTACAGTATGCATATGCTCTCGTCATTGGTCATTATACCAGCATACAATGTTTTGTCATTGATTTAGACTAACCATACTGGATATGTGGCACTATATAGCCCCGACATGGATGTGCACCTGACTTTGTAAACATAGCCTACAGCCCATTCGAAATGATTTGTCTGCATCCTGTTAAGTTGTTTGTTTTGATCATAGCCCCTCTATTAATTTAATAGGATCTCTATGTCATAAACCTTCAAAGATCCAGAATGATGTGATAATGGCAGCCATTTTGGTCAGGGATAAATCCAAACCAGTCTAATTGGAAAGAATGGCCGTATAGGCATAGGTCAGGGGTATTCAACTCTTACCCATTGAGGTCCAGAGCATGCTGGTTTTCTACCTGATAATTAATTGTGCCCACCTAGTGTCCCAGGTCTAAATCCTTCCCTGATTAGAGGGGAATAAAACCATGCAGTGGAACTGGCATTGAGGTCCAGAGTTGAGGTAATGACTTTCTTGCTTTTACTTATGCTGGAAAATTAAAGTAATTCATGTGAAATAAAAAAAATGGTGTGATAGAAATACTGTCACTGCAAAATATTGTCATATAATAATAAATACAGTTTATACTGGGTTTATAAAACAGAAAATATGTATAAATAGCCTTTAAAATATATGTAAACTAAATAGACCATAAATGTCTACATTTGTTGTTTTCTTCCAAAGCTGGTGTAACCGATGTGAAATGGCTAGCTAGTTAGCGGTGGTCCGCGCTAATAGCGTTTCAATCGATGACGTCACTCGCTCTGAGGCCTTGATGTAGTTGTTCACCTTGCTGTGCAAGGGCCGCAGCTTTTGTGGCGCAATGGGTAACGATGCTTCGAGGGTCATACAATAGCATGTATTTCTTGAGCCAACTCCTGTGTCTATTAGGCTACATGAGAAACAGTAGCCTACAGATGGGCATCAAGTTGGATGGGTAACTGGGTAACACATAAACAATCCCTCTACAGTCAAACCAAAAGTAAACAAACTCAGTGTGTATTTGCAACTCTTATCCTGAGAGATATCTTTGTTAGACAAGGATAGAGTGATGCTCCTTCTACACCTTGGAATGGGCTGAAATGGGTTGAGGTCAAAGGGGTGGGTGTCTACACCTTGGAATGGGCTGAGGTCAAAGGGCTGGGTGTCTACACCTTGGAATGGGCTGAGGTCAAAGGGGTGGGTGTCCGGAATGGGTTGAGGTCAAAGGGCTGGGTGTCTACACCTTGGAATGGGCTGAGGTCAAAGGTGGGTGTCCACTTTGGAATGGGCTGAGGTCAGAGGGCTGGGTGTCTACACCTTGGAATGGGCTGAGGTCAGGGGGTCCACCTTGGAATGGGCTGAGGTCAGAGGGGTGGGTGTCTACACCATGGAATGGGCTGAGGTCAGAGGGGTGGGTGTCTACACCATGGAATGGGCTGAGGTCAGAGGGGTGGGTGTCTACACCTTGGAATGGGCTGTGGTCCGAGGGGTGGGTGTCTACACCATGGAATGGGCTGAGGTCAGAGGGGTGGGTGTCTACACCTTGGAATGGGCTGTGGTCCGGAATGGGCTGTGGTGGGGGGTGTGTCTACACCATGGAATGGGCTGAGGTCAGAGGGGTGGGGGTGTCTACACCTTGGAATGGGGGGTGGGTGTCTGAGGTCAGAGGGGTGGGTGTCTACACCTTGGAATGGGCTGAGGTCAGAGGGGTGGGTGTCTACACCTTGGAATGGGCTGTGGTCCGAGGGGTGGGTGTCTACACCTTGGAATGGGCTGTGGTCCGAGGGGTGGGTGTTGGTGGTGGTTTGAAATTCTTCAGATAGTTTGGTGCCTGAGTTTCACTGTCGTCAGCTTGTCATGACAACTAATGTCTTCCGGCGAGTGCTTCAGAAACTAGTTCACACGTTGTGGTCTCCAGTAGTGCAGTTGGCAGACTTGGGGTATGTGAGACACTGGCATGTTTTAATGTTAAAAATAGACCTCCCCCACTCCCGAGGAGACTGGTGGGAGGAGCTATATGAGGACAGGCTCACTGTAATGGCTGGAATGGAATAAATGGAACGTAGTCAAACAGGTGGTTTGATACCATTCCATTCCAGCCATTACAATGAGCCTGTCCTCCTATAGCTCCTCCCACCAACCTCCTCTGATTTCAATGTCTAGTTTTGATTTACATTTGGTTGAGTGTTCAACTAATGTGAATTATGCGTGAAATCAACAAAAAATGTCACCATGTCATTGGAATTACATTAAAAGTTGGGTGAAAAAAAGTGAAATTCCCTTAGGTTGATGAGTTTTTGCAAATCCAATCAGTTTTCACGTTGATTCAAGGCCATCACATTTGATTTTTTGTTGTTTATGAAATGCCATGGAAACAACGTCGATTCAACCAGTTTTAACCAAGTGGGACATATTTTCTCTTTTGGGGACTGGGGGGAAAGGGGTCATTCATGTTGTCATGGCTGCTGGGTTCTGAGTAATCTCCCCGATTGCATTGGACTTTATTAGTTAGAGTTGCCTCGTTACCTGTGATACATGGTCCAAAGTTTTCTTCATAACCCTAATGGTTCAGATTGTTAGAGTCATCCGATCCTAGATCTAGGACTAAGGGCAACCTCTACAATGGTCGATTGCATCACAACAACAACATCATCACTTCCTCCAGCCCTAGCCTGGGTTCTGTTTTCAACATGTGACATCAGCTGTATTGCATGCAGACAAACACACTGTCTAGTCTATCTTCTGGCCTGACTATCAATGTAATAGGGGCTCCCGAGTGGCGCAACAGTCTAAGGCACTGCGTCTCAGTTGTAGAAGGCGTCACTACAGACACCCTGGTTTGAATCTAGGCTGTATCGCAACCAGCTGTGATTGGGAGTACCATAGGGCGGCACCCAATTGGCCCAGCGTCGTCCAGGTTTGGCCGGTGTAGGCCGTCATTGTAAATAAGAATTTGTTCTTAACTGACTTGCCTAGTTAAATAAAAAACATAGATGCAAGGATTTTTATAATACAAAGACAAGATAGATAGATTGATAGACATTGATCAATCAGTAGAGGGATAAGTATACTGGTACAACGACAAAGAAAACATAACAAAATGGCAATAACACACTCCTTAACACGCAGAACTCACCTCTCAGGGCCATTGGACAAGGGCATACACCTCACCGCAGAACAGCTGGCATGAATATGTGACTATTAGTGTGGGAAATTGGTTTGTGCACTTATCTTATGTGTGTGCACCCACTTATAACTTGTGATTAAGATATCATTTCTCACAAAGTCCCAAAAGATTCTGAAAAAAACCCCACATTTTCTTGAATCCCTTGGTAAACGGTATTTACATGATAGTTAGCCTACCTGATAACTACTTTTTGTTTTATGTTTATAGAAATCTGCAAGCGATTCTTGTTAAATAAGATGAATATCAGCGATAATAGAACAGTAGAATAAACCATTATCAAGGCAGTATTCTTATAATGATGGCAGATAGTCCAGTCTATCCTGAATGGTCATTAAGTACAAGCTCACACAGGCCACGAGGTGGAGCATAAGTGATTCTCTGCTAAGTTTGCTACGCACATTGAAACCGCAAGACTTCCAACAGTGATAAATGTAGGAGCATTGCCATTATACTGTGTACATTATGTAGTACCAGCTATACAGTACAGAGGGGGATCTGAGCTTGAATCATTAATACCGTGTTTGTGTTTCCACTCATTACTAGAATGAGCCCTTTGGTCTGTGTTGGGGTCATTACTTATGAAGGGTTGAGAAATAAACATATTCAGAGATAATAGGGACATTTTATTGATTTAGGTCTGTGGTGGTGCTTTGATAAAAAGTAAAGTTTTATCATTTTGTGGTTTTTAAGGGATTGTAGTGCCTCAGTCTTTTCATTTGTGAAGAACAGTCCAGGTTTCGAGGGCAGTTAGTACATTTAGACTTATGGAGAGGGAGGGGGTTTGCCACCTGCTGTTCATACAAGGTTAGAAAACAAAGAGAGGTGGAGAGGGAGCTTTTTTGTATGTTTTGGCTGAGTTCTGCTTGGATACTGCAGCACCTCAGAGATGGATGTCTGTTACCATGGATACAGTTTAACTCTGGCCCTGCCAGCCAAACAGTCCCTGTCCTTGACACCTCTCCTAGTGTTCTTCCATCACAAACGGGTGCACATGTTTGTCCCAGCCCAGCACTAACAAACCTGATGCAACTAATCAAGGCCTTGATAACTAGTCCTATGATGTGCAGACGTTTGCTACAGTCGAGCACTGCACCTCATTCAGGTAATGATAATACATTTAGACCACAATTGGGCCTGACACCTGCCAGTAAAACTATATGTCACATTGTTTGTGTGCCTGTGTGGTTCTGCTTATGTGGATGTGTGTGCAGGCCTGCTATGTGGCAGTATGACAGCCGGCAGGAGAGAGGGACCTCGTGGTGGGGGGTAGGGGGCTGATGATGAGTTGGCAACAGGCTTTGCTAGTTCGGTGGCATTAACAGATCGGCACCCCTTCTGTACCCCGTCCCAAAAAGCAGCTGCCCCCCAGCTGGGACACGGGCATTTAGCTGGCCCACACAACACACTCCTTTATGAGTGGCCTTCATTAGAAATGCTAAGAGCAGTGCCACAGGAGGAAGCGGCTCGCTCTGGATCAAAGGGTCCTTTTGATTCGCTCCCTCTTTGTGTGTGTGTGCGCGTGTGTGTATGTGTGTTCCACAGAAAAACCTCCCCCCATTCCTTCCCTCTCTCTGTCTCTCTCTCTTTCTCTGCACTCCCCTCTCTGTTATGACACCTAGAAACAACTGCTATTTGCTCCTTGGTCAGAGAGGACAAGCTGAAAGGTTGATCTAGTTATCTCTTATGTAAGGGATAAATAACAAGGGGCTATGCGTTCTGTGTAAAATAATGAACGACGTGTGGAAGGTGTGTTCCACAACGCATTAGCGGAGTGAAACACACCTTCCACAGAGTTGTATTATTTTCCAGAGAACGCATAGAGCCCCGAGTTGATTATCCCTTTTATACCATGGCTATAATTTAACACATTTGCAACTAGAAATGTGTTCATTTGCCAGCAGGAATGAAGTTTACTAGATAGCTACAGTAGTTGCCGTGGTAACTAAACAGACTTACTAGTTTAGCTAACCGAACCATGAGTCCTAGCTTGCTATTATGAAAATCGAATTCAACAATACCCATACTGTTTTCAATTTGACTTTTGCTTTCAAAAGCAGCTCAAACAAAACATGTTAAAAAAAAGAACCATAGCCATTGGATTCTACCGTGTTGTAGGGAAATAATGCACGCTTTAGAATGCCCTTCAAACCAATCAGAAAGGAGTATTCCATGGTATAATTAAGCAGTAAGACCTGAAGGCTTGTGGTATATGGCCAATATATAAGGACTGTTCTTAGGCACGATGCAACGCGCCTTTAGCCGTGGTATATTGGCCATATACCACAAACCCCAGAGGTGCCTTATTGCTATTATAAACTGGTTAACAACGTAATTAGAGCAGTAAAAATAAATGTTTTGTCATACACATGGTCTGATATACCACCGCTGTCAGCCAATCAGCATTCAGGACTCAAACCAGCCAGTTTATAACTACATTTAAACCTGCTATCAATTACACTCAAAAAAGATTATCTTAGATCTGTGTCCAGGGGAAACTTCATTGTCCCATACTGTGGAGAGGCAGAGGGTGGGTGGCTATGCATTGTTGAGCCATGGGGGGTGTTCTCTAGTCTTTGGTCTAAGCACCATCAGTAGCACCATCAGTAGCACCATCAGTAGCAGCACTGCACTCTGCTGGCTGAATAGTGTACCTCTGGATGTCAACATCTGTCTGGCATCTTCTCCCCTCTCCTCTGTCTCCTCCATCTGCTCTCTCACCTCTTTCCACCCATCGTCATCACCCTTCGCTCATATATTTCCCCTTTACTACCTACCCTCTCTCTGTCCTCTCCCCTTTCACTCATCTCCTTTCCTGCTCTGTTTCTCTCTTTCTTTCTGTTCTTCAGATCACCGGAGCGATCCTCTTGGCAGTGGGAGTATGGGGGAAGTTTATGCTGGGCCCTTATATCTCTCTGATAGCTGAGAACACCACCAATGCTCCATACGTCCTCATCGGCACTGGGACTGTCATCATCGTCTTCGGCCTGTTCGGATGCTTCGCCACCTGCAGGGGGAGCCCATGGATGCTCAAACTGGTGAGGGGAGAGGGAGGAGAGGAGCATGCAGACAGACACACACACTGGAGCTGGGAATCTGCAGCTGGGGTTGTGAAGCATTGTTTTGATACTGATTAACCCAGAGCAGTTGGAGAAACACAATGATAATTATCTACACTACCATTCAAAAGTTAAGGGTCACTTAGATATGTCCTTGTTTTTGAAAGAAAATCACATTTTCTGTCCATTAAAATAACATCAATTTGTTCAGAAATACAGTGTAGACATTATTAATGTTGTAAATTACTATTTTAGCTGGAAACGGCAGATTTTTTAATGGAATATCTACATATGCGTACAGAGGCCCATTATCAGCAACCATCCTGTGTTCTAATGGCATGTTGTGTTAGCTAATCCAAGTTTATCATTTTAAAAAGCTAATTGATCAATAGAAAACCCTTTTGCAATTGTTAGCACAGCTGAAAACTGTTGTTCTGATTAAAGAAGCAATAAAACTGGCCTTCTTTAGACTAGTTGAGTATCTGGAGTCCTCAACTGGCAGCTTCATTAACTAGTACCTGCAAAACACCAGTCTCAACGTCAACAGTGAAGAGGTGACTCCGGGATGCTGGCCTTCTAAGCAGAGTTCCTCTGTCCAGTGTCTGTGTTCTTTTGTCTTAATCTTTTCTTTTTATTGGCCAGTCTGAGAAATGGGTTTTTCTTTGCAAATCTGCCTAGAAGGCCAGCATCTGGGGCCTCCCACTCCTCTTTCTATTCTGGTTAGGGCTAGTTTGCGCTGTTCTGTGAAGAGAGTAGTGCACAGCGTTGTACGAGATCTTCAGTTTCTTGGCAATTACTCGCATGGAATAGCCTTCATTTCTCAGAACAAGAATAGACTGACGAGTTTTCGAAGAAAGTTCTTTGTTTTTGGCCATTTTGAGCCAGTAATCGAACCCACAAATGCTGATGCTCCAGATACTCAACTAGTCTAAAGAAGGCCAGTTGTATTGCTTCTTTAATCAGGACAACAGTTTTCAACTGAGCTAACATAATTGCAAAAGGGTTTTCTAATGATCAATTAGCCTTTTAAAATTATAAACTTGGATTAGCTAACACAATGCGCCATTGGAACACAGGAGTGATGGTTGTTGTTTCCAGCTACAATAGTAATTTACAACATTAACAATGTCTACACTGTATTTTAGATCAATTTGATGTTATTTTAATGGACAAAATGTTTTTGTGTGTGTGTGTGTGTGTGGATTCCCCACTCTACCCATCTCTCTCTACAGTATGCAATGTTCTTGTCCCTGGTGTTCCTAGCTGAGTTGGTGGCTGGGATCTCTGGCTTTGTTTTTCGTCATGAGGTCAGTTTCTCTATTTGTAATACATTACCCACAATTCATTTGGCCCCATCTCAGTCGCTTACCTGCCAATAGAAATACGTCACATCACGTGTGTATGTGTGTGTGTGTGTCCACAGATAAAGGGAACCTTCCTGAGGACGTATACTGATGCGGTGTTGAACTATGATGCTGAGGATGAGAAGAGCCTGGTTGTGGACAACGTCCAAAGCAGCGTGAGTCACAACAACAACAAAACTACTATTCTAACAACAACACACAATTCAATCACATCTCTGTCTGTGTCTCTCTCCAGCTGCGTTGCTGTGGGGTGTACAACTACACCAGCTGGTTGGGCAGTGTGTACTACCCTGCTAACGGCTTTCCCCTGAGCTGCTGCTCCAACTCCTCTGACTGCAGCCCACAGGACCTCCGCAACACCACCATAAACCACACCAAAATCAACCAGCAGGTGTGAGTGTGTCTGTGTGTGTGTCTGTGTGTCTGTAACCCATCCACTGTGTTACACACTAACCCGTCCCCTGTGTTTCAGGGCTGTTATGAACTGGTCACCTCCTTCCTCGAGATCAACATGGCCATCATTGCAGGAGTGACTTTTGGCATCGCTTTCTCACAGGTGAGATAGAGAGAATGCACTTGTGTGTTGTTATGAGTGCTGTTTTTAAGGTCTACTATAATCTAAAGCAGTGTTTCCCAACTCCAACCCTCAAGTACCCCAACAGTACACATTTTATTGTAGCCCCGAACAATACAAATGTGTACTGCTGGGGGTATGTTGAAAAACACTGATCTAAAGTTCTCTCTCTCTCCTTCTCAGTTGATTGGCATGTTGCTGGCATGTTGTCTGTCCAAGATCATTACAGCTAATCAGTATGAGATGGTGTAGCTGGGAGAGCAGGTTAGTGACTATTCTCTCACTTACACACACACACTATACACACACACTATAAACACATCTAAGAGCCTATGTGGTTTTTTTTTTTAGGGAGATGAAGAGGAGAGGGTGAACAGCATCTTGGTAGACTGGGACAGAAGATCCCCACAACACTAGCACATTGCATCACTAACCCCCCTCTCTCGCTTTCTCCCCCCCCCTCCCTCCCTCTCTCGCCCTCTCTCTCTCACGTTCTCTCCCCTCCCCCCCTCTCTCTCTCACGTTCTCTCCCCTCCCCCCTCTCTCTCTCACGTTCTCTCCCCTCCCCCCCTCTCTCTCTCACGTTCTCTCCCCTCCCCCTCTCTCTCTCACGTTCTCCCCCTCCCCCTCTCTCTCTCACGTTCTCTCCCCTCCCCCTCTCTCTCTCACGTTCTCTCCCCTCCCCCTCTCTCTCTCACGTTCTCTCCCCTCCCCCTCTCTCTCTCACTTTCTCTCCCCCTCCCCCTCTTCCCCCCCCTCTCTCTCACGTTCTCTCCCCCCCCCCTCTCTCTCCCCCCTCTCTCACTTCTCTCCCCCCCCCTCTCCCTCTCTCTCTCTCTTCTCACTTTCTCTCCCCCTCTCTCTTTCTCACGTTCTCTCCCCTCTCCCCCCTCTCTCTCGTCTCTCTCACTTTCTCTCCCCTCTCCCCCTCTCTCTCTCACTTTCCCCCCTCTCTCATTATTGTAACTTATTGTAAAGAAACACCATTCCTTAATGCTACTGTGCCATGAGCTTCTCTCAGTACCTTAAACTCCTCCACTGAATGACTCTGCTGGTAAAAGTTCCAAGTAAGCACTGATCTAGGATCAGCTTACCCTCCCCAACACAAGATTGACCTTGGACCAGCATCTAGGGGCAACGTCCTCCTACTCCATATGAGCTTAGCAGTCTCTGACACTGTGGAGAAGTTTCCCTGAGGCACAGGTCTAGGATCAGCTCACCCCACCCTTGATGCTAACTTTAACCATTAAGATAATGAATGAATACTGACCCTGCATTAGTGCTAAGGGGCAACGTCATCCTTCTCCTTAGCAGTCTTTGACCCCTGTGTCTCCCTGTCCTCTCACAGTTCCCCCTTGTGGTCTGGCATGCTCCATATAGGCCCTAGCATCTCCAAAGCGATGCACATATTTGAATAGACATTACATTATTAACCCACATAAATATATACAGTAGCCGACATACACTGTATTTTCATGATGTTCCTAATCACTGTAAATACCAACTTCAGACATTTAGAGAAGATATGTTGATGAAACACTAACTTTAGCCTTTCATTTGCATCTTTGCTTTTTTGCTGCTACATGGATGATATCTGACTATTGTGTCCATATCTATGGCATTAGATAACAATGAACTGTGCAATTGATTTGGTCTGTGGATGTGTAAATGTGGCTTACTCTGGCTGGTGGGAGAAGCTATAGGAGGACTGGCTCATTGTAATGGCCGGAGTGGAGTTTAACGTGGTTTCATATGTTTGATACGTTCCATTTATTCCATTCCTATAGCTCCTCCCACTTACCACCTCTGTCTTACGCGCTCCTATAGGTTATTTATCATGTATTATAATAACACATCATGATGTGTGTGTGCCGACTTTGGTCTGGAACACTGCTGTTTGGATTTATTTGTATGTTCTTGTAATATTTGTGTGTTTTTAGTTTTGTCTGATTCTGATAAATCGTATTATTTATTGATTTTATTGATGTTATATGTTTTTGTGCCACATTTTGAGATATATAGACCTATGTTTACATTTTGCTTAATTTATGTATTGTTGACATTTCATTTTTTTGTATGTCTGCCTTACGATTGTGCATCTTTGTGCACGTTTGTGTGTGAGTGAGTGAGAAAGAGTAGAGGTGGAATCCCGACATGAGTGTTCAACCGGGAATAGGGTATCATTTGAGATACAGTCAATGCTCATATAGATGTACGGCTCAGGTCAATGACATGATTTCAACGCTCCGACCGGGGCCTCTTATGGTGTTGTGTATGTATGTATGTCCATGTCTTAGAGTCATGACAGAGGCAGCTGGGACCTCTGTGCTATAGACGGGTTCGCTGACAACGTCATGAAAACATTGTGTGCGCTTCAAAGGGGCAGAAGCTGTGTGTTGTTATGCTTCTGGGTGGCCAGATAGCTAGCAAAACTGACGTGTGGGGAATCGTAAGTGGCTCGTTTGCTCTTGTACTTGTCTTGTTGTGAGGTGTTTTGACTTATGCCACGTCACATCTATGCTATTATGGCAAAGATTTGCGAGCTAGCTAGCTAACCAACAACTGTAACAATGTATTTGAGTGCTCATTGTGCAATTGTATTTATTTTTTCAGTAAACATTGGAGACAAAATATAGTTTACCTGTGATCAACAATCCAAGCCAACCCTGTATGTTTTGCCCCATTAGTTGTACATGGTTCGGTTTTGTTGCTAAACAACCTACCCGTCTTTACAAGGGATCTCAGCCCTGCAGGGTCTCCCATGTATGCTGTTTTCACTAATGACTCAGATTTACAATACTTGGTTATTAAAATCTCAACTATTTTGCATGAAATCTTTTTATGGAATTATTGGTATGTACATAGAAATTGCATGGTAAAATGGTAATTATACAATAATACCTATGAATAATTGATTTGTTTCGTTGATACTAAATTAGAACACCATTCCATATACCAGGTAAACAACCGGTAGCTGAACCTTTAAACAAAATGCTACCAAGAACTCCCAGTGTATTGAAATTAATTTCCTTCCCTAAAATGGATGGATTATGTGAAATCCCGTGAACAGGTTGGGTCCCCAGTTTCTCCACCTCCAGCAGAGTAGAAAGCCAGTTTACTGTTATTAAGTAGAGCACTAAATCCTACCAAACTAAACAAAACAAATGTGTAAAAGTGACCAGTCAATAAATATTGCAATCCAAAGTTGCAGCGTTAACGAAAAGCTAAAACATTGTTTTGTAGCCAACCTTTTTAAACAACTCAGCACCAGCTATTATAGCATGCCAACAGAGGCATCATGCATATCCGGTTTAAAAAAGATGTATCCATTTTTTGGTAAAACATTTTGTTGTTGTTGGCTTTACCTAGCCCAGATAAGTTCCCAACCTCATAACTAGCTACCAAGAAGTCGTTTCAGGCTATCAATCAAGTTAGAGTAGCTAGCTTGTCTAACTATCTTAGTTGGCATGCATGCTGAAAAGGCTGGTAGATTTTAGAAAAGCAAGCAATTACTAAATGTACTGAATAAGACTCACATTCCTTTCCATCTTTTACTCAGATTTTTGCAGAGATGCAGAGAATAACATTTGTTATTTAAAACAAAAAGACACCAGTCATGATTATACAGACAGCTCAAGAGGTTTGCTTAGATATTTTGAAAAATACAAATATTTTTGACAAAATGATTATGGCTCTAGATTGCAGGAAAAAGCTGTTTTCAGGTGGTTGAAAAATGCTAAATGATCCATCTTCCCATCACTCCAGACCACCCCCCCCAGCCATCCTTATGTAATTTGTGCCCACTCTGATTTTTGGGGTGCATGACACCCCTGCATGCCAATACAGTGTGTTCAGTTGTTGATATTGTAACCATCAGTGATCACTGTATTAATAAATGATCGTCATAACTTTACTGCTGAATCGCTGTGTCTCGTTCTTTTTGTGTTTGGAGTGATGGGTGGTGTATTCTCTACACTCTTTCTCTCTCTTACTCCTTCTGTCCTCTTATTCTATCCTTGCCCTCTTACTTTTCACCTCCATTATCCCCCTGCAGCTCTCCCTCTTCCCAACTTTTCCCTCTCTTCTTCCCTATCTCTAACCTTCCTACCTCTCTCTTTCTCTGTGTTAAAGAACTCTGCCATGAATCAAATCAAGTCAATCTTTATTTGTCACATGCGCCGAATACAACAAGTGTAGACCTTACTGTGAAATGCTTACTTAACCAACACCGCAGTTCAAGAAGAGTTAAGAAAATATTTACCAAATAAACTAAAGTAAAAAATAATAAAAGTAACACAATAAAATAACAATAACGAGGCTATATACAGGGGATACCGGTACCGAGTCAGTGTGCGGGGGTACAGGCTAGTTGAGGTAATTTGTACATGTAGGTAGGGGTGGGGGGGGTCAATGTAAATAGTCCGGTGGATTAATTGTTCAGCAGTCTTATGGTTTGGGGATAGAAGCTGTTAAGGAGCCTTTTGGTCCTAGACTTAGCACTCCGGTACCGCTCGCTGTGCGATAGCAGAGAAAACAGTCTATGACTTGCGTGACTAGTGTCTCTAACAATTTTATGGGCTTTCCTCTGACAAAGCCTATTATATAGGTCCTGGAAGGCAGGAAGCTTAGTTAACAAGACAGGACGTCATTGCTCACTAGGACGTCATTGTTCAGTGCCACAACAAGCACACGGATGCATTTCGCCTCCCTATGTCCTGGTTTTCTCACAGATCTGAAACACTGGTTGGAGTTATTGCTACACAACAAAACAAGTCCTTTCTGGGAATTGATGGGAAATTATACACTAGGGAAACAATGCTACCAAAACTCCTCTTCAGTAATGCATCTGATACAAGGGATGGCCAAAACCCTCTTCAGTAAATCACTGTATCTTGCCTATGCTGCTCTGTACCATCACTCATTCATATATCCTTATGGTACATATTCTTTACCCCTTACAACTGTATAAGACAGTAGTTTTTTTTTTTTGGAATTGTTATGGCCAAAACTCCTCTTCAGTAAATCAAATAAAATTTGATTTGATTTGATTTGGATCTGAAACACTGGTTGGAGTTATTGCTACACAACAAAACAAGTCCTTTCTGGACTGCTAAATCTATACAAGGGATGGCCAAAACTCCTCTTCAGTAAATCTATACAAGGGATGGCCAAAACTCCTCTTCAGTAAATCTATACAAGGGATGGCCAAAACTACTCTTCAGTAAATCTATACAAGGGATGGCCAAAACTCCTCTTCAGTAAATCTATACAAGGGATAGCCAAAACTCCTCTTCAGTAAATCTATACAAGGGATAGCCAAAACTCCTCTTCAGTAAATCTATACAAGGGATAGCCAAAACTCCTCTTCAGTAAATCTATACAAGGGATAGCCAAAACTCCTCTTCAGTAAATCTATACAAGGGATAGCCAAAACTCCTCTTCAGTAAATCTATACAAGGGATAGCCAAAACTCCTCTTCAGTAAATCTATACAAGGGATAGCCAAACTCCTCTTCAGTAAATCTATACAAGGGGTGGCCAAAACTCCTATTGAGAGCTACTCAGAATGTGAAAAAGTCTTCAATGTTCCAGATAGAAATGGAATGAATAGAGCTGACATAGTTCTCTATTCTACACGTCTTACTTTTCATTTTCACAAAGTGGCTAGGAAGACCAAAGAGAGGCTACTGACAAATAAAGTGAACAATAAGGCTAGATGTTAAATTTCACTTCAATCCAGTTAACTGATTGTCCCCAAGAATGCTTATATATTTTTATTACATTTCAAATGCGTTTTCCATTGTTTTTCAAACTACAAAAATAGCATAAATCACATGAACTACGTTACTTGACTCTTCAGACTGACCATTAAAAAATATTCAGTGTCACTTGCTCTGTGTGTGCAGGGCCGTCTCTAGCATTTTAGGGGCCCTTAGTGAGATTTGGTTGGGGGGCCCCCCACCCTTGCAGCAAACATTTTAGTGCCCCCCCTCTTGACAATGGAGAGAACATTTTAAGTTTTAAAGTTAATTTCCTGCAATTTTACACATGTTGCCATGTGGCGTAGAGAAAATGTTAGCAGTTTTAAAGCAAGTTTTCTGCAATTCTACACATTTTGTCATGGGGCAGAGAGGGAACTTTGCAATTTCACAGCAAATTATCCAGTGTTAAATTTAACACTGGTCCAGTGCCTATACATGGGCCACACTTTTCATTGTTATATTAACACACTGCTTAGTGTAAAGCATTATTAGCATATTTCCCTTAGTGCCTTGCCTTTCGAGTGAATTGTAGAGTTACCACCCATGACTATATTTGTTAGTGACAGGGTAAGGGTTGTTGCATTCATACATTTTCAGTCACGTGGTCTTCACCAAGTCAGATCATAAGTGAATATGTCATCATTAAAAATAAAAACATATAAACACATATCAAGTATTTATAAGGCCTTATTTTGAGCGCCTAGATTTACACTAATACAATGGCCTGAAATTCATGGTTTTTAATTCTGCCCATTTTTGCAAGGTTGTAGAGATCATTTTAGCAATTTTAAAGCTCATTTCCTGCAATTCTACACATTTTGTAATGACTTATGCTATGTTAATATGATATCGGAGTGAGAATGACTAACAAAATCAATGGGGGCACCCTGGAGGTCATGGAACCAGTCCTGTGTGTGTATATTTGCATGTGTATGTGTGCATCTGTGTGTGTGTATATATATGCATGCATCTGTGTGTGGGCTATATTCTTTCTCCGTTGTGTGTGTGTGTGTGTGCATGCATCAGTGTGTGAGCTCTATTCTTTCCCCCAACTCAGCAGGAGTGTGTTTGCTGGTGGGGATCAGACAGAAAATTACTGTCATTACATACGCTCCTGTGGTTACCAAGCCCCCCGCTGCACTACAGTGGAGTGGTTACACACAGAGAGAGACAGAAAGAGCAAGAGAGAGATGGGGGGGGGTCAGACAAGATAAACACATTTTCATATTTGTGTCCACATTGAGGCAAATCTACTCTATTTGAAGTGAAGTATCTTTGAGCTCCTAGACCACAGAGGGTTCAGACTTTTGCACTTCGTTTTTTTTTTCAACATCAGAAATTTAAGTCAAATCTATGAGGTGAGACTGCAAAAAAAGTCAAGGATTTTTTTGACTAACCACATGATGGCGCTTAGGTATCAGTACAAACCTTAACAACTGATACATGGGTGCTCTGTTGGTTGACTGAGCTGTGTTGATCTTCTGCTACTTGACATTAGGAAGTCTGCACTCTGATGGCTCTGGAATGACCTGGGCAACTTCTCTCTGTCTCTGTCTCTCTCTCTGTCTCTGTCTCTGTCTCTGTCTCTGTCTCTCTCTCTGTCTCTCCCTGTCTCTCTCTGTCTCTGTCTCTGTCTCTGTCTCTGTCTCTGTCTCTGTCTCTGTCTCTGTCTCTCTCTCTGTCTCTGTCTCTGTCTCTGTCTCTCTCTCTCTCTCTCTCTCTCTCTCTCTCTCTCTCTCTCTCTCTGTCTCTCCTGTCTCTCTCTCTCTCTCACTCTCTCTGTCTCTGTCTGTCTCTGTCTCTGTCTCTGTCTCTGTCTCTCTCTCTCTCTGTCTCTGTCTCTGTCTCTGTCTCTGTCTCTGTCTCTGTCTCTCTCTCTCTCTCTCTCTCTCTCTCTCTCTCTCTCTCTCTGTCTCTCTCTTTCTCTCTCTCTCTCTCTGCCTCTGTCTCTGTCTCTGTCTCTCTCTCTGTCTCTGTCTCTGTCTCTGTCTCTGTCTCTGTCTCTGTCTCTGTCTCTGTCTCTGTCTCTCTCTCTCTCTCTCTCTCTCTCTCTCTCTCCCTGTCTCTCTCTCTCTCTCACTCTCTCTGTCTCTGTCTCTCTGTCTCTCTCTCTCAATTCAATTCAAGGGCTTCATTGGCATGGGAAACATAACATTGCCAAAGCAAATGAAGTACATAATAAACAAAAGTGAAATAAAAAAATACAAATTTACTGTAAACATTACACTCACAGAAGTTCCAAAAGAATAAAGACATTTCAAATGTCATATTATGTCTATATACAGTGTTATAACGATGTGCAAATAGTTAAAGTACAAAAGGGAAAATACATAAACATAAATATGGATTGAATTTACAATGGTGTTTGCTCTTCACTGGTTGCCCTTGTGGCAACACGTCACAAATACTGCTGCTGTGATGGCACACTGGTATTTTACCTAGAAGATACTGTATGGGAGTTTATCAAAATTGGGTTTGTTTTCAAATTCTTTGTGGATCTGTGTACTCTGAGGGAAATATATCTAATATGGTCATACATTTGGCAGGAGGTTAGGAAGTGCAGCTCAGTTTTCACCTCCTTTTGTGGGCAGTGTGCACATAGCCTGTCTTCTCGAGAGCCAGGTCTGTCTACAGCGGCCTTTCTCAATAGCAAGGCTATGCTCATTGAGTCTGTACATAGTCAAAGCTTTCCTTAAGTTTGGGTCAGTAACAGTGGTCAGGTATTCTGCCACTGTGTACTCTCTGTTTAGGGCCAAAAAGCATTCTAGTTTGCTCTGTATCTTTGTTAATTATTTCCAATGTGTCATGTAATTCTCTTTTTGTTTTCTCATGATTTGGTTGGGTCTAACTGTGTTACTGTCCTGGGGCTCTGTGGGGTCTGTTTGTGTTTGTGAACAGAGCCCCAGGACCAGCTTGCTGAGGGGACTCTTCTCCAGGTTCATCTCTCTGTAGGTGATTGCTTTGTTATGGAAGGTTTGGGAATTGCTTCCTTTTACAGTTGAAGTCAGAAGTTTACATACACCTTAGCCAAATACATTTAAACTCAGTTTTTCACAATTCCTGACATTTAATCCTAGTCAAAATTCCCTGTCTTAGGTCAGTTAGGATCACCACTTTATGTTAAGAATGTGAAATGTCAGAATAATAGTAGAGAGAATGATTTATTTCAGCTTTTATTTCTTTCATCACATTCCCAGTGGGTCAGATGTTTACATACACTCAGTTAGTATCAGCCTATTTTGGTGTAAATTAGTTAATAGACCAATAAGAAAGAGAGTTCCAAAACCTCTCTGCCAATAACAGCTAGTTTTCAGTTCCCCCCTCCCTACTGAGACCACTCCCAGATAGTTCTAGCAAAATTCTTGCTTGAGAAATTGCCCTTTGAGAAGAGAAGAGATAAAAAAACAGCTGCATTGAACCTTTAATCACGCCACGTCAGAGACAGTATGTAGGCTATATGACAAGATCATGTGACAGGACTGCATAAACAACCTGTCAGATGTTCAGATATGTCACGTTCTGACCTTTATTTCCTTTGTTTTGTATTTAGTTAGTATGGTCAGGGCGTGAGTTGGGGTGGGCAGTCTATGTTTGTTTTTCTATGATTGTGGGATTTCTATGTTTCGGCCTAGTATGGTTCTCAATCAGAGGCAGGTGTCGTTAGTTGTCTCTGTTTGAGAATCATACTTAGGTAGCCTGGGTTTCACTGTTTGTTTGTGGGTGTTTGTTTTCAGTGTCTGTGTTTGTCGCCACTCGGTACTGTTTCGGTTTGTTCACGTTTATTGTTTTTGTATTCATAGTGTTCAGTTTATGTTTTTTAAATAAACAACCATGGACACTTACCACGCCGCATCTTGGTCCGATCCTTGCTACACCTCTTCAGAGGAAGAGGAAGAAATCAGCCATTACAAGATAGTGAGGCATGGCATCAGCAACTCCTTGTCAGATCAACGTAGCCTTTGTCTGAGATTCAATTGATGGCAGAGAGTGGATTTCCGAATGACGCTTTCAGAAGCACGATTGATTCTAATCATAGTTACTGAATAGGCTACTCAACTAGTCTATTAAGATCATACTGTTTAGTCAAATGTATGCAGTAAGTATGTTCTGGACCTATCATAACCCAGTCCATCCTCCTACATCAAACACCATAATTGAAAACACCAATAAAACCATTGTTTTTTTTAGGCTATATAGGCTTTGGGTCAACCTTGAGCTTCGGCTTTGGGTCAGCCGTATGGATGCAGCAGAACACTGTGAGGCTCTCCAGCCGTGACATCTGTGTGTCTGTCTGTGGTGTGGAGGTGCGGAGTTGGGGACGGGAAATGATGAGGGCGTGGGTGGCCGTTACCCAGGGAGACAGCTAAATGAGAAATTCTCATCTCGTTACGCAAATTACCGGCATATCAGCATGTCAGTGCGTCCCCTAATAGAGGGCACGTGCCGTCATCTCCCGGCACCGTGCCAACCCCCTTCTCCTCCCCCGCTCTGCATGACTTAATGGGATGGGGAGAATTACGTGTCCTGTGATTCGTGAACATGGAATGCACCATTACACATTGCACACACACACAGTTTAGCTGAGCATAAACTGTAAATGACCTGTTGATTACGATAGACTCATCCCTCTCTCTCCCATTTTCTCTCTTATGATGCTCCCTCCCTCTCTTTCGCTCTCTCTTGCTCTCTTGTTCTCTCCTATCTCTATGCTGTCCATCTATCTCTCTCCCCATCTCTCTCAGCCTGTGGGATGATGACACCAGCTGTAATCGGTGGGAGTCAAATCCCTCACATGCAATTGAGGAATGTCTCCTGTAATCTACATTCATGAGTTAAATTCACACATTGACACCCTTCATGTGTGCCAGCTAATACAAAGCTTTCCCAGAACATAAAGGAAGGGGACATTTTAATCTAGTTCCTGGTTGTGACTGTGAATGAACATTAAAAGAGAATGTTTTCCAGACATGAATAGGTTGTTGTTACCAAGTGTAATCCAGAAACATTCAGATGTCGAGGACTTGGGTCATATTTGTGTGTGTTCTTCTTCTTCTTCTTCTACATGTGTACATAGAGTATGTGTGTATGTAGGCTACCCTTAACAAATGGATGTCACTCAAATGCTTTTTCACCTTAAGCTTATCGACATCTTTGAAGAATTTTTTTTTTTGACTTGAAATCAGTCCAACCCTGCGGTCACGGCTGCACCGTCCTGGGTGGTGCTGACCTTTATCTTTCCTTATCTGATCTAGGATCAGCCAAGCTGCACTGTAAAAGAAATGTAGTTGTTTCATCTAATTAGTAGGAGAAACATTAAAACAGAGTAATATGCACCACCAACATTAGACAACTATACAGAAAAGCCCTCAAATTCCTGAAATAAGACAATCAAATCAATGATGAGAGAATATTCAGATGAACTGATAATTGACACAGATATGGTGGCATAGCATGAAGATTGGAATGCTGTGAGTTCAAATCCCAGGTTAGGACATGCTAAATAATAATTACTGTATAAATTAACATGCACAATGTAATCATGTATGTCATCGTGTGTCAAATATGTACATTGAAATTATTGTATGTCAAAAGCACCGTGTGTGTAACTAGTTCCACAGCCATTTTAGTGAAGATGCCCAAATAATCATTTCTAGTTGTATAAACATGACAATACATTTTAAGTTTAGGTAACTTTACTTGAGTAAAGTAAAAAAGTCTGTGTAACCAGTTACTTAATAATCATTTGTTGAATCTGTGCTCAAAATGGTGTGAGGTTTTGTAAACCGGAAGTGACAACACCCCAAAAATGCAGATGATATGTGACATTCATTACATTCCAGAGAGAGAAAGAGAGAGAGAGAGAAACACAGAGAGAGAAACACAGAGAGAGAGAGAGACACAGAGAGAGACACAGAGAGAGACACAGAGAGAGAGTGAGAACTATATTGCTTATTGGGAAACACAAGCACAAACACAAAGCAAAATGCAATGCTATCTGGCCCTAAATCTACAGTACACTGTGGCTAAATATTTGACCATGGTTACTGATCAAAACCTTAGAAAAACCTTGACAAAGTACAGGCTCAGTGAGCACAGCCTTGCCATTGAGAAGGGTAGACACAGGAAAACCTGGCTCCCTGTAGAGGAAAGGCTGTGCAACCACTGCACAACAGCAGAACCTGAGACGGAGCTGAATTTCCTGACAAAATGTAAAAAATATAAAACAATTAGAGAGTGTCATTGACCCAAATTTGAAACACTTATTCAAGGTTTCAAAGACCTCCCTGATGAGAGTAGGCTACCCGTCCTGTTGGGGGAGGACGCAGAGAGCTGTGGGTTGGCAGCACACTACATTGCTGCCTGCCATAAGTTGAGGGACAGTGTCTGACAGACCTCTACTGTATACTTATTGTTATTGTTGAATGTATGGTTATTATGACACTTTGTTATTTTTGCTGTCCCGTTGACGATTTTGATTCCCATTTTTATATTGTAAATATCCAAAATAAGCTTTGGCAATATGTACATTGCTACGTCATGCCAATAAGGCAAATTAGAGAGAGAGAGAGAGAGAGAGAGAGCAGAGTGGTAGGGGGCCAGATGGTAAACAGAGCTGAGAGGAATTGAAAGAGAGAGAAAGCTTCTTCTACTTTCCCCAATGCACAGGTGGTCATCTCCACCCTGCTACCATGACAATACTTCCACCCTACTACCTGTCGTGTCTTTGGCTATTCCGGATTAAGTGATATGACATGCTATTCTATAAAATAATTTCTTCATAATTAATATTACCTGATTGAGCTAATCATGTAAATGTAATTAACTAGAGAGTCGGGCACCACAAAATAACATTTATAGAGCTGTTATCTTCCGAATAAACTCTTAAAGACCTAGTAATATTTTACATCAATAGCAGTCAATATTAATCGTCACCTTAATTCAGTCTCATCTGAAAGTTGTGAATTCTTGGTTATCTTCACGAACCCTGGCTAACAAGTTGAATCAGCAATACAAAATTGGGTTTAATTATTTATTTACTAAATACCGAACTAATCACACAGAATTACACATACACATAATTAATCATAAATCATAACTTGATTACAAATTACGTCATAAAGGAAAACATCCCTAGCGGGCAGAACAGATATGACAGCTTGTTACACAAAAGAAAAGGGGCTGGGTTTGAGTGAAAGAGCGGGAAGACTGAGGAACAAAGGGCGAAGCTGTGCTATCGTAAATACAGTATCTTATGCATTCTAAATTACCGCCCATTTGGAAAAGGAAAATGCAATAAATATTTACTCTGAGCTGCGCTTCAGTAGGTTGGTGGTAGATGGAAGGCCGTGTTGCCAAACCGAGTCCTTTGTTCTTTGAAGAATGTCTCTGGTGGTCAATTGGATACGTTGTAGTAATGTCGTTGTGTGATAGACGGAATACTCTTTCTGTTCCTTCCTAACCCTCGTTTGCAGCTGCTGTTGCTAACTCAACGGCGAGGAGATATCACTTCTGTAGTGAATAAGAGTTCAAAGTTCATACCATTCGCAACCAAAATTCACGCTGATGTTGGCTTCGTTCTGTAGTTATTAACTGAACCATTCTGACATCGGACCGTCATCCTCACATCCTCGGAACAGCAGGTTATATTGTCGTCAAGGCTTTATATAGGAAGGGAGAGGAGGGAGTGTTTGAAGAGTTTTATAGCCCATGTCCCTTCACAGGGGCGGGCCACTGATTGAGCAGAGCCCTAACCTTATGAAAACCCAAATCTCACATTTTAGAAGCTAAAATCACATTTCATCCCATCACGAATAATTTCATATTCAACATTTAAATTGAACAACAATTCCATGTGAATCCGATAACTCTGATGTGTAGACATTCCACTATAGAGTTTATGTCATCTTATTATTGATGAGAATGTCTCAGATGACAACCGAACTGACATCATATTCATTAAGTACCACCGCAAATGTTCAATTGGTCGGATTACCAGAATATAGCTCATTTCCCCCCACCTTCTGATGTTCCCAGAATCTCTATGTTAACCAAAGGGTTTGCAAATGTAACATCAGTAGGGTAGAGAGAGGAAAAAGGGGGGAAGAGGTATTTATGACTGTCATAAACCTACCCCCAGGCCAACGTCATGACATACCATACAGCGTGTAAACACATGTATTTCCCGTGTCTGTGCCTCAAAACCAAATGTCTACCTGGTCCACCACTCCACCCTGGACAGCCTTTACGACCAGGTCCACCTATACAAGGCAGCAGTGCCCAACTTCGCCCAGACCCTAAAGAACATCGCCCCAACCGCAGCCCCAACACCTCACACAGGAGCAACAGATCAACAGACACCACACTCAGACCAGCGAGACACTCTCACAGACCAGTGGGACCCCCCCTCCCCCAAATCAACCAGGCCCACACCCCATTTAGGCCCCCTCAGATCAGACCTATGCACCCCCTCCTGCCCACCCCATGCCCCCCAATCCCGCAAAGAGGACCTCAACATGAAAGTCACGCATTCAACCAGGCCGTGAGCTGGCAAACAGGCCCAACCCCTACTCTTACACTAGCCCAAGCCAATGGCATGTACCAGATGCTCAGCAGGCTCTGCTCACACTTACTGGTCTGAGGCCAAACCACATGACTAACAACATTGGACACTTTATGGAACACAAAGCCTTCCCTATCTCATCCTGGAATATCCCATGCCTGACGTCATCTGCCTTTGGCCTAAAGAGCAGGAACCTGGACATGGTATTGAGGAGATGTACCCACTGGTTTCCCTCTAGGTTACAGAGAGCTGGTAGTCCCATCCACCAAACTACCAGGTCTGAAACAGGGAAGGGACTCAGGGGGTATGCTAATTTTAAAGAAGACAGCTTCTCCATCCTGGAGAGGGAAATCAATAATTTCCAGGCCCAAGGACATGTACTAGTCTGTGGCGACCTAAATGCCAGAACTGGACAAGAACCTGACACCCTCAGCACACAGGGGGACAAACACCTACCTGGAGGTGACAGCATTCCCTCCCCCATATGCCTCCCTAGGCACAACTACGATAACATAGCCAACAAAAATCCTGCAGCTCTTTCGCATGCTGGATATGTACAGTTGAAGTCAGAAGTTTACATACACCTTAGCCAAATACATTTAAACTACGGTTTTCACAATTCCTGACATTTAATCCTAGTAACAATTCCCTGTCATAGGTCAGTTAGGATCACCACTTAATTTTAAAAACGTGAAATGTCAGAATAATAGTAAGGAGAGCAGCCTCCCGGGTGGCGCAGTGGTCTAAGGCACTGCATCTCAGTGCCACCAGAGACTCTGGGTTCGACCCCAGGCTCTGTCGTAGCCGGCTGCAAACGGGAGGTCCATGGTGCGGGTTTGGCTGATAGAGATATCCTTGTCTCATCGTGCACTTGTGGCGGGCTGGGCACATTGCCTGCTGACCAGGTCGCCAGGTGCATGGTGTTTCTGACACATTGGTGCAGCTGGCTTCCGGGTTGGATGCATGCTCTGTTAAGAAGCAGTGCAGCTTGGTTAGGTTGTGTTTTGGAGGACGCATGTCTCTCCCGAGCCCGTATGGGAGTTGAAGCGATGAGACTTGTCTAACAGTAACTACTAACAATTGAATACTATGAAATTGGGGGTAAAAAAAAGTTGTAAACAGAATGATTAATTTCCACTTTAATTTCTTTGATCACATTTCCAGTGGGTCAGAAGTTTACAAACACTCAATTAGTATTTGGTAGCATTGCCTTTAAATTGTTTAACTTGGGTCAAACATTTCGGGTAGCCTTCCACAAGCTTCCCACAATAAGTTGGGTGAATTTTGGCCCATTCATCCTGACAGAGCTGGTGTGACTGAGTCAGGTTTGTAGGCCTCCTTGCTCGCACACGCTTTTTCAGTAAGCCCACAAATTTTCTATAGGCTTGAGGGCTTTGTGATGGTGACTCCAATACCTTGCCTTTGTTGTCCTTCAGACATTTTGCCACAACTTTGGAAGTATGCTTGGGGTCATTGTCCATTTGGAAGACCCATTTGCGACCAAGCTTTCAGTTCCTGACTGATGTCTTGAGATGTTGCTTCAATATATCCACATATTTTCCCATCCCCATGATTTCATCTATTTTGTGAAGTGCACCAGTCCCTCCTGCGGCAAAGCAACCCCACAACATGATGCTTTACCCCCGTGCTTCACGGTGTTCTTCGACTTGCAAGCCTCCCCCTTTTTTCCTCTTAACATAACGATGATGGTAATTATGGCCAAACAGTTTTATTTTTGTTTCATCAGACCAGAGGACATTTCTCCAAAAAGTATGATCTTTGTCCCCATGTGCAGTTGCAAACCGTAGTCTGGCTTTTTTTATGATGGGTTTGGAGCATTGGCTTCTTCCTTTCTGATGAACCAGACTTGTGGAGGTCTACAATTTTTTTTCTGAGGTCTTGGCTGATTTCTTTAGATTCTCCCATGATATCAAGCAACGAGGCACTGGGTTTGAAGGTAGGCCTTGCAATACAGCCACAGGTACACCTCCAATTGACTCAAATTATGTCAATTAGCCTATCAGAAGCTTCTAAAGCCATGACATAATTTTCTGGAATTTTCCAAGCTGTTTAAAGGCACAGTCAACTTAGTGTATGTAAACCTCTGACCCACTGAAATTGTGATACAGTGAATTATAAGTGAAATAATCTGACTTTAAACAATTGTTGGAAAAATGACTTGTGTCATGCACAAAATAGATGTCCTAACCGACTTGCCAAAACTATAGTTTGTTAACAAGAAATTTGTGGAATGGTTTAAAAACTAGTTTTAATAACTCCAACCTAAGTGTATGTAAATTTCCGACTTCAACTGTACATAGTCAATGATAGGCTTCGAGGGGACTCCTACGGTAGGTACACCTATAGCTCATCTCTTGGAAGTAGTACTGTAGACTACTTTTTCACTAACCTCAAGCCAGAGTCTCTCAGAGCATTCACAGTCAGCCCACTGACATCCCTATCAGATCACAGCAAAATCACAGTCTACTTGAACAGAGCAATACTCAATCATGAGGCATCAAAGCCAAGGGAACTGAAAAATATTAAGAAATGCTATATATAGAAGGAAAGTAGTGTGGAAACCTACCAAAAAACAATTAGGCAACAACATATAC
Organism: Oncorhynchus tshawytscha; assembly: GCF_018296145.1. NCBI lineage: Eukaryota > Metazoa > Chordata > Actinopteri > Salmoniformes > Salmonidae > Oncorhynchus > Oncorhynchus tshawytscha. The sequence goes on along the minus strand of NC_056454.1, from coordinate 24,139,178 downwards.
ATGAGCAAATACAAATCAACTATTAAAGACTACCAGAACTCACCGGATTCTCCAAATACATTGAATGAACTACAGGACAAAATACAAACCCTCCAACCCAAAAAGGCCTGTGGTGTTAATGGCATCCTAAATGATAAAATATACAGACCAAGAATTCCATTTGGTTATACTTAAACTCTTTAACATCATCCTTAGCTCTGGCATCTTCCCCAATATTTGGAACCAAGGACTGATCCCCCCCCCAATCCACAAAAGTAGAGACAAATTTGATCCCAATAACTACCATGGGATATGCCTCAACAGCAACCTTGGGGAAATCCTCTGCATTATCATTAACAGCAGACTCGTACATTTCATAATTGAAACAATGTACTGAGCAAATGTCAAAATGGCTTTTTACCAAATTACCATATGACATACCAAGTATTCACCCTGCACACCCTAATTGACAAACAAACAAAACAAAACAAAGGCAATGTCTTCTCGTGCTTTTTTGATTTCAAAATTTGGCATGAGGGTCTGCTATACTAATTGATGGAAAGTTGTGTTTGAGGAAAAACATAAGACATTATAAAATCCATGTATACAAACAACAAGTGTGCGTTTAAATTTGGCAAAATACACAAACATTTCTTTCCACAGGGCCGTGGGGTGAGACAGGGATACAGCTTAAGCCCCAACCTCTTCAACATATATATCAATGAATTGACAAGGCCACTAGAACAGTCTGCAGCACCTGGCCTCACCCTACTAGAATCTGAAGTCAAATGTCTACTATTTGCTGATGATCTGGTGCTTCTGTCCCCCAACCAAGGAGGTTCTACAGCAGCACCTTGATCTTCTGCACAGATTCTGTCAGACCTGGGCCCTGACAGTATATCTCAGTAAGACAAAAAATAATGGTGTTTCAAAAAAGGTCCAGATGCCAGGACCACAAATAACATTCAATCTAGACACCGTTGCCCTAGAGCAGGGTTTCCCAAACTCTATCCTGGACTCGAGCCCTGGGCCCAGGGTGCACGTTTTGGGTTTGCACTACACAGCTGATTCAAGTAACCAGTTAATTATCAAGCTTAGATTTTTTTGAACAAGCTGTGTAGAACAAGGGCAAAAACAAAACATGCTCCCAGGGTGGGCCCCAGGACCAACTTTGGGAACCCTGTCCTAGAGCACACAAAAAACTATACATACCTCGGTCTAAACATCAGCGCCACGGGTAAATTCCACAAAGCTGTGAACGAGCTGAGAGACAAGGCAAGAAGGGCCTTCTATGCCATCAAAAGGACATGCCAATTAGGATCTGGCTAAAAATACCTGAATCAGTTATACAACCCATTGCCCTTTATGGTTGTGAGGTCTGGGGTCTGCTCACCAACCAAAAATTAACAAAATGGTCCAAACACCAAATTGAGACTCTGAATGCAGAATTCTGCAAAAATATCCTTTGTGTACAAGGTAAAACACTAAATAATGCAGAGCAGATTTAGGCCAATACCCGCTAATTATCAAAATCCAGAAAAGGGCCGTTAAATTCTACATCCACCTAAAAGGAAGCAATTCTGGGGGTCTGTTCACAAACACAAACAGACCCTACAGAGCCCCAGGACAGCAATACAATTAGACCCAACCAAATCATGAGATAACAAAAAGTTAATTACTTGACACATTGGAAATAACTAACAAAAAAACAGAGCAAACTAGAATGCTATTTGACCTTAAACAAATCAAATCAAAATCACATTTTATTTGTCACATACACATGGTTAGCAGATGTTAATGCGAGTGTAGCGAAATGCTTGTGCTTCTAGTTCCGACAATGCAGTAATAACCAACAAGTAATCTAGCTAACAGAGAGTACACATTGGTAGAATACCTGACCACTGTTACTAACCCAAAATGAAGGAAAGCTTTGACTATGTACAGACTCAGTGAGCATAGCCTTGCTATTGAGAAAGGCCGCCATAGGCAGACCTGGCTCTCAAGAGAAGACAGGCTATGTGCACACTGCACACTGCTCTTTTAGAATTGGGTTCAATAGGAAAGAATGTTTGTTTTCCCCAACTTGTGGGCGTGGTCCATTGAATCCCTTCTTTTTATTTATTTATTTATTTTTAATTTGACCCCTTTTTCTCCCCAATTTCGTGGTATCCAATTGTTTTTAGTAGCTACTGTCTTGTCTCATCGCTACAACTCCCGTACAGGCTCGGGAGAGACGAAGGTTGAAAGTCATGCGTCCTCCGATACACAACCCAACCAAGCCGCACTGCTTCTTAACAAAGCGCGCATCCAACCCAGAAGCCAGCTGCACCAATGTGTCGGAGGAAACACCGTGCAGCTGGCAACCTTGCTTAGCACGCACTGCGCCCGGCCCGCCACAGGAGTCGCTGGTGCGTGATGAGACAAGGACATCCCTACCGGCCAAGCCCTCCATAACCCGGACGACGCTAGGCCAATTGTGCGTACGACGGATCCTGGGCGCAAACCCAGAGTCGCTGATGTGCTGGTGGTTAACTGTAAGTGTTAACTTGCCCTTAACCCTTAACCACTGCCCCACCCGCGATTTAATCCCTTCTTACACAACTCGTAGTATGACCACAAACACTTCATTGAAGAATCTCTACTGTTCACCAATCACCGGCAAACATTTAATTGAAGAATCCCTACTGTTGACCAATCACGAACGAAGGGGAGTAGTCTTCAGAACAGACATAAAAAACCTTGCCGAAGACCAATAAGAACAAAAAGTCACAAAATGTTGCCATAATATACGCACAGACTGTTACGAACTGTTTCAGATGATGCCTTTAAGAGGAGCAGAGGCAAAATTGAGAAGTATAATTATCAGAATGGAAGAAAGGGAGGTAGGGTGAGACCGAGAGAGATCGACTGACTAAGCAGGTTTTGTCATGTACTGTATGTTGACATTCCTCCCATTCTTGCTGAACAGTTCAGTGTTTAGAACACTGATTCAATCTGTATAGTTTCTCTCCAGACATTCCAGAACACTCTCTCTACACCCATTATCTCCTACCTGCATCTTTATGTGTGTGTGTGCGCATGTGCATTTGTGTAATTGTGAGTGTATATGTGTGACACACGAGTGCAAACTCATATTTCTATTTCTACTTTTATCAGGCCCAATCATTACTGCTAAATGGTACTACCTGGAATGAATCATTGCTTGATGTGACTGCTTGGGCAGTACTGACAGATTGTTCTTCTTGATTGATTTCTTCTTCTAATTCATCTAAGAGTGAGGAGCAAAGTCCTCATACATATAGCTATTTCGAGGATTGCCATAGGCCAAATAAATCTATTTGGTGAGTGCTGTCCTACATCATGTAGATGGACCAGGCTGTAGTCACAATGATTCAGCACCCTGGTTGCAAGAGATAATCATTTTGTGGTGACTGAAAGCATGTTGTTTGCTATTTCTGTCATGTGTTGATTGTGCTGGTGGTTAACTATAAGTGTTAACTTGTGATTAGATTTCAGACTGGCTGGGCTGAATCATTTCCGCCCACTTGTTGTGGTGTTTTGCTTTACCATGTCAGTGAGTTCTCTCTATGTGGGGCAACCGGTCTCTGTTGATTTCCCCTGGTGATGGTCAACTATTGACCTTCAGGGGGGTGGGGGTAGTTTCAGCTGTTCTCGTCAGTCTTTCATGGTAAGGGCAATAGGGGTATTAGTTTGTCTCTAACTGTAATAATTACTGTCAAAGGCAAAGCAACTGATAGATACTGTATATGAATGGGATGATAACATTGCCCTGAATATAATATAATAGAATAACTTTATTTTTTCTATGGCACTGCTTCTCAGTAGGCTCGTTGTAAATAAGAATTTGTTCTTAACCGACTTGCCTAGTTAAATAAACGTTACATTTCAAATATAGTTCAGCCTAGTTTGGAAAAATCGCTGATCCAGGAGATGGATGAATAACTTTATTCTGACAACCTATTAGTGTTGGCCTATGTCCTAACATTACAGACCTTGCGGACTCGTCTCCAACAAGAAAAAGGTGGAATGTATAGGGTTAATCCTCTGCTTTCCCCATTGGCAGGGATCCAGTGCTTCGCTTCCCTCCTTCACCCACCGATTGGTCAATAGAGAGCTAGTCCCGGCGCCGAGGCCGACAGCCGAACATAAGATTGGTTTCAATTGGAGGCACGGTTGTGGGCTGATGGCTTTCTCGTGAATATTCATAACCTGGCGTTCTGCTAGGTCAGACCTCGCCCTGAATGGTTTATCCCGTGAGGTTGTTGGGTTTGATGTAGCGTCAGTCATGTTTGCATTGGAATACATGAGAGCAAAATGTAGGTCAATGTGAATGAAGTTTGAATTCGATTGCAATGTAAACTATAATTCGTTTTTAGTGTGCTTGGTGTGTGAATGTTTTGAGAAAGCTCACTTATAAACCATTGTGCTGTGTTTGAGTGGCTGATGCGCAACACAGGCAGACAATTGCGCGAACATAGAGCCTCCTATCATTTGGTTTGCGGAAGATGCATTCATTGCTTTCTTACTGGGCACTGGGAAAGGGCCGGGTAGTAGGCATATCGCAACTGGGAGGCCAATCCCCTTCATGCAAACTATGCCAACATGTTGTTTCTGTCTGTGTACTAGCTCATTGGAGTCCGGTTACTGTAGAGGTAGAATAATCCTGACAAACAGGTTCTGGGCACGCCCTTGGACACGAATCCACCTGCTCTATAAAGATCCGACCGGGGACCAGTAAGAGTCAGAACAGAAACGAAAAGAAGAAGGAATAGGCAAAAGAAGAAACGAGAACAACTGCCAAACTCTATTCATAGTTCTGTTTAATAATTTAATACAAAAGGACAAGCCGCTTTCCAAAGCCGATTAGAAAGTAGAAGAAACGAACTATCCAGCTCTGGTTGACAATTATACATTTAATTTCTAAAATAAATTCAAGAATCAACAACAGTTGCCAAGATGATGCAGATCTCAGAATCCCACCTGCAGAAGAACTCCCTGTTCAACTCCATGAACCGCTTCATCGGTGCCGTCAACAACATGGACCAGACGGTAATGGTGCCCAGCCTGCTGCGGGACGTCCCCCTTGAAGAGGAGAGGGAGATGGCCGCCCTGAAAAGCTCGGGAAACAGCGACATCGAGGACGGGGACATGTACAGCTACTACCAGCTGCTCAAGTCTATCCGTTGCGACATCGAGTGGGGAGTGATGCGCGCCGAGGAAGCCAAGAAGCGAAAGGAGAGCCGGGCTTCCATCTCGCGGATGGATTCAGCGGAGGAAGATTCTGAGGTGTCGTCCGAGGAAGACGAAGATAACCTGCAGAAGCAGTTCCAGTTCCACATGACGGGGCTCCACGGGGTGCTGTCCAAGCTGACGCAACAGGCCAACACCCTGACCAACCGCTACAAGCAGGAGATCGGCATTGGATGCTACTAAAATGCAGCGCAACGATGAACCCGGATGATCGATTCTCATTCCCTGGTGATCGATTGTGTATTATTTAGCGGGAATGAGGTGAACTGAACTGAATAGTCTATAACTGATGAAATTCCTTTGAATGGATGGAGATAGAAAGAAAATAATAGAGACAGAAATAAACATTTCTGCTCTCTATATGTGGTATTATTTTACCTTTGTGGTATATTGTGTCGATCCATAGTAATGTTGTGGTTGACCTGCTATGTGGTATATCCGGGTTCCACAACACCTGTTTGCACTCTGATTTTTTACCACCATGTCTATGTTTTATGCACGGTGTTCAATGGCGCCCCATGCCTTCAGCTCAAGTGACACAGATAATACATATGTATACATTTATTTAATATTGATGTATGTAACTTGTTACCTCGCACTGTATGTTTGAGAGCTGTATATTTCAAGGTTGAAGAAGTGCATGACCTCAGAGACATTTGGCTATATTTTTTAACTTCCCAGTAAGGGGAAATGCTCATAGGATTTAGCATGTCTAATTATTGCCAGTGTGTCAAATAGTCTGTACAGGTCTTGTATATTTTCCCTTATTGTTATGTTTCTTTATTATGTGCTTAGCTAAATGGAGGAGGCTTGAGAGATTCTTGCCTATGATCCCATTGCTGCCCTATATGACCAATGAACTGAAATCAACCGATGGTTCTTCTGCATAGAGAATAATGAAGGATTCCAAGAGGTCATGTTAATATGTTGCTGTTGCCATGGTATTTATGGAGAGGTGAAACTCCATAAGCCATTGTTTTTGTATGTACTATATTATGTTTTTGTATTGAAGATTCTGTATTTGTACTGAGAATTAAACTTTTTTATAAATGAAATGAATTTGTTTTGCAAGTTCTTTGCCTATAGCAACACTTCACCTAGAATGTTGTGGAACAGGATTAGAATTGCAACAGCTATCTTCCTCCAACTGACCCCAATACATTTCAACCCGTGTTTGACATTTCCCTAACATTTGATGTTCGTCCAGGGATCACTCCATCCTATGTTCATATGTACATGTTTCTTTACAAACCCTATTCACCCTAAACAAATACTTACAGGCATGCAAAGACAGAGTGAACCTGTAACATCTATCCACTTGTCAAACATAGTTCAACTTGAAGCACGCAGAAACTCATAGGTTACACTAAAGATGCAACACAAATATATTTTTGGTAACATGCATTAAAATTGCTCATATTGAAGTACAAGTCATCAAGTAAGAAGGAATCATGAAAGTGTGAATCTGTTCTCAGCTACAGTAGCTGCATACGCTGCATCCATCCAGCTCAGATTCAAGGAATTTGCAGGGCATTGAAATAGACCCCTCTATTCTGTATGCAAGATTAGGAAACATTCACTGACTATTATGACCATGCAAATACAGCTCCCAAGAGTACGTTTTTCTATTTCTTTTGACATTTGAGTCATTTAGCAGACACTCTTATCTAGAGCGATGTACAGTTAGTGCATTCATCTTCAGATAGCTTGGTGAGACAACTACATATCACAGCTGTAGGAAGTACATTTTTCCAGAGTAAAGAAGTTGTCAGCAGTCAGTGCGTGTAGGAAAAGAAAAGTACTTTTTATATGGGGGGGGATGTTGAACAGAAGAACAGAAGACTGAGATGTTTTATTTAAGATACTCTTTGAAGAGATAGGATTTCAGTCAGACATTTTTGGAAGAAGGGCAAGGACTCAGCTGTCTTAGCTTCAGGGGGAAGCTTGTTCCGCCATTGGGGTGCCAGGACAGAGAAGAGCTTTGACTGGGCTGAGCGGGAGCTGACCCCCGTAGGTTTGGGACGGCCAAGAGACCTGTGGTGGCAGGGTGGAGTGCTCAGGTTGGTGTGCAGGGTTTGAGCATAGCCTGAAGGTAGTTGCTCTTTGCTTTTGAGATAGTGAGATGTTTAGTACACACATCAAATCAAATCAAATTTGTTACATGCTTTGTAAACAACAAGTGTAGACTAACAGTGAAATGCTTACTTACGGGCCCTTCCCAACAATGCAGACAGAAAATAGATAAATAATAGAAAATTAATAAGATGTAATAATAAATACACAATGAATAATTGTCACGCCCTGACCTTAGATATCTCAGTTTTTCTATATATTTTGGTTAGGTCAGGGTGTAACTAGGGTGGGTACTCTAGTTTTTTGTATGTCTAGGTTTTCTTGTATGTCTAGGGATTTTTCGTATGTCTAGGTTTTTTTTGTAGGTCTAGGGGTTTTGTATGTCTAGGGTTTTTGTATGTCTAGGGGTTTTGTATATATATGTTGGCCTGATATGGTTCCCAATCAGAGACAGCTGTTTATCGTTGTCTCTGATTGGGGATCATATTTAGGTAGCCCTTTTCCCCACTTTCTGGTGTGGGCTCTTGACTATGTGTAGTTGCCTGTCGGCACTATATTGTTTAGCTTCACGTTTTGGTTGTTATTTTGTTAGGTGTTCATTCTTTTAATAAAGAGAATGTACGCATACCACGCTGCGCCTTGGTCTCCTTCATACGACGAACGTGACAATAATGATAACTTGGCTATATACACAAGGTACCAGTACAGAGTCTATGTTCAGTGGTACGAGGTAATGGAAGTAGAAAAATAAGCACTAAGGCACGAGGGGGTGTGGTATAATGCACGAGGGGGCTGTTCTTGTGTACAATGAAAATCGGAGTGCCTGTATACAGCCTTTAGCCGTGGTATGTTAGCTGTATACCACATACACCTGAGATGCCTTATTGCTATTATAAACTGGTTACCAACATAATGAGAGAAGTAAAAATAAACGTTTTGTCATAAACGTGATTATATACGGTATGATATACCACAGATGGCAGCCAATCAGCATTCAGGGCTCGAACCACCCAGTTTACAAGTACATTTATAAACTGGGGGGTTCGAGCCCTGAGTGCTGATTGGCCTGAAACCGTGGGATATCAGACCGTATACCACAGGTATGACAAACATTTATTTTTATTGCTCTAATTACGTTGGTAATGTTGGAGGCTGGGGAATGTTACTAGACAATAATCCAGTTTCTTATTACTGAAAGCACCTTTACTTTATCACGAATGCACTTGGACTTTGAAAATTTGACAGTTGTAAGTTATTTATCAATGGAAGTATTATGAACTATAACTCAGGTTGTCATGGGTGAGAAAGCTGGGGGTGTGGTGGTGGTGAAAGACATATAGAGGTACATTTATTGGCTGAGTGCATCATGCAGAGAGCTATGTGTGCAGTAAACTGTATATGACTCTGGGTTCATGGCATGGCTTTGTATGTATCCAAAACTCATGTTATTTTCCTTCGACATACATGTCCACTTATCTGAAATGATAGTGTTTCAATGTGGATATAATTTGTTTGGATATGCTATTCAATTTTCCATAAGAAGATCTGTCACAACCTGCAGCTGGTAAATGTCCTGGATTAACTGAGAACAGTAATGACAGGGAAACACTTCAGGCTCACAAACACAAGACTTTCTAATAAGTGTTTCTAATATAAAACCAGTATAAAAGAAACGGTCCAGTGTTTGTCTCTACAGTGCATTCGGAAAGTATTCAGACCCCTTGACCCTTTCCACCTTTTGTAAGGTTACAGCCTTACTCTAAAATGGATTCAATAGTTTTCCCCCCACATCAATCAACACACAATACCCCATAATGACAAAGCAAAAAGTGGTTTTCAGATTCTGGGGGAAAAAAACACCTGAAATATCACATTTACATTTGTATTCAGACCCTTTACTCAGGACTTTGTTGAAGCACCTTTGGCAGCGATTAGAGCCTCAAGTCTTCTTGGGTATAAAGCTACAAGCTTGGCACACATGTATTTGGGGAGTTTCTCCCATTCCTTTCTGCAGATCCTCTCAAGCTCTGTCAGGTTGGAGGAGAAGCGTCGCTGCACAGCTATTTTCAGGTCTCTCCAGAGATGTTTGATCGGGTTCAAGTCCGGGCTCTTTCCCTCAAACCTTAATCCTGACTAGTCTCCCAATCCCTGCCGCTGAAAAACATCTCCACAGCATGATGCTCACACCACCATGCTTCACAGCAGGGATGTTGCCAGGTTTCCTCCAGACATGACGCTTGGGATACAGGCCAAAGAGTTAAATATTGGTTTCATCAGACCAGAGAATAATGTTTCTCATGATCTGAGAGTCTTTAGGTGCTGGCTGTCATGTGCCTATAACTGAGGAGTGGCTTCCATCTGGACACTCTACAGAAAAGGCCTGATTGGTGGAGTGCTGCAGAGATGGTTGTCCTTTTGGAAGTTTCTCCAATCTCTACAGAGGAACTCTAGAGTTCTGTCAGAGTGACCATCGGGTTCTTGGTCACCTCCCTGACCAAGGCCCTTCTCCCCCGATTGCTCAATTTGGCCGGACGGCCAGCTCTAGGAAGAGTCTTGGGGGTTCCAAACTTCTTCCATTTAAGAATGATGGAGGCCACTGTGTTCTTGGGGACCTTCAATGCTGCAGACATGTTTTGGTACCCTTCCCCAGATCTGTGCCTCGACACAATCCTGTCTCTGAGCTCTACAGACAATTCCTTCGACCTCATGGCTTAGGTTTTTGCTTTGACGTGCACTGTCAACTGTGGGACGTTATATAGACAGGTTTGTGCTTTTCTAAATAATGTCCAAACAATTGAATTCACCAAAAATGTCTACAAACCTGTTTTCGCTTATACATTATGCGGTATTGTGTGTAGATTGATGAGGAATAAATGTAATTTAATCAATTTTAGAATAAGGCTGTAACGTAACAAAATGTGGAAAAAGTCAAGGGGTCTGAATACTTTCCGAGCATACTGATCAATTTGATCATTACGTTTATTGTCCCACACCTAACATGCTTTTATTGCAAATACACTTCACGTTATAACGCAGCATTACAGTCATAGGATATTCAATATTATGTGCTACAAATGTGTTAGGGAGTAGGCGTCACTGAGTGAGAGGCGAGGAGGAATGTAGGTGTGTGTGCGTGGTGTCTGTGTAGTGTGTTTGTTTCTTCTGTGTTGTCCCATTGTAACCTCATCTCTAGGAAACTGAGACAGAGGCATGTCAGTGTTGCCTCATCGTTCCCAGGGTGTGACAGTCTCTGAAGCTCTGAAGCCACCATTGGTGATGGGTGCAGCTGGCGCTTAGTGGCAACAATGAGCCTCTCTACACACATTTCACACATTTCACACATTTCACACACACACACACACACACACACACACACACACACACACACACACACACACACACACACACACACACACACACACACACACACACACACACACAAAGACACACACACACACAAAGACATACACACACACAAACACATACAAAGGGACACCTATTACAGACAAACACAGACCTTATTACACAAAAAACTAAACTAAATCAATCATAAACTGACAATATTACCTTGTACTTACATACATACAGTACATACTCACATACAAAAACACAAAAACACACAGGACTGCTGCGTATCGAATGACTGAATCTTCATTACAGGTTTCAGAAAATGTCTTTGGCATGAGGTCAGCACCAACTCTGTTTCCGAGTCCCACCCCTACAGCAGATTCCATTGTGGTGAAGCACAATAGCACTGAACAGAACAGAACCAGTTTAAGTCTAGATACCGAGAGCAACACCTCTTACCCATTGGCAAATACCTGAAGACATCCTGTGCCTTTACAGCAGTCACACCCCCCACAGTATTCGTCCTCCTACTATCTATCTAATTAGTGTTGCAACATGTGGGTTTTGCTTTCCTCTGGATTCCTCATCATTTGGTCACTTCTCTGTCACCTATCCCTTTTCAGGCCAAAGGTATAGCTAAATGGCTCTGTTTGTGTTTGATAATAAAATGTATGTATTTCGTTTTGAAAACATCTTCAGTGATAATGATAACAACTTGTTATTATTGGCTAGCAGCTATCTCACCTCTTCTGTCAAATGTAGCAGTTGCTATAGCACTGGCAGGTCCTAAAAATGCCTGGCCTACACTTTGAAGGGTGTTTTGCATTTCAAGGGACAAGGAAGGAATTCATTTGAAGGAAATCATTTCAAGGTTAATTACATGGTAATATCCAGTTAGGTGAATGTGAGATTAGCCTGAAGTAGAATAGCATGGTACATTTAAGTAAAGTATACGGTTTTACTGTATTTTAAAATGAGAAAGTGTGGAGGAAGTTTGCATTCAAAAACCAGATAAGTTGGTTCAAGATTTACAACCTCAATATTTACAACATTGCCATATGCCTGGCTGGCCACCAGCCTTTACCTCTTGCACATGCACGAAGATAGACATACATCTTACTGACAAGTATAATTTAATGTGAAAGGGTTAGCTACAGTCTGCATAAGAAGAGAGAACCTCATCTCGAGGGTCAATACCAATAAAGTACAGTTTATAAACCCTGGATTTCTGATGCTATGTATTGGTCATTGAGAGGCTTTGAAGCTACCTGTCAGTCATATTGGCACTCCTCAGTAGGTGTAGTCATCCATAGGAATGAATGGAATTCTACACTATTTCAATTAAATGTTTCAAAGATAAAATTAACTGTATTTAAGTTCTTAGCATTCATTGCCATGGTTGCCATTAAGTTTGCTTGTGACACAACAGTGGTAGGCCTGATCACCGACAACGATGAGACAGCCTATGGGGAGGGGGACTTTAGAACTGGTAGTGTGGTGCCAGGATAACAACCTCTCCCTCAACGTGAGCAAGACAAAGGAGCTGGTCGTGGACTACAGGAAAAGGCAGGCCGAACACACCCCCATTGACATCGACGGGTCTGTAGTGAAGCGGGTTGAGAGTTTCAAGCTCCTTGGTGTCCACATCACCAATGAACTATCATGATCCAAACACACCAAGACAGTCATGAAGAGGGCACGCCTATTCCCCCTCAGGAGACTGGAAAGATTTGGTATGGGTCCCCAGATCCCCAGGTACCGGAGTGCTAAGTCTAGGACCAAAAGGCTCCTTAACAGCTTCTATCCCCAAACCATAAGACTGCTGAACAATTCATCCACTGGACTATTTACATTGATCCCCCTCCATTTGTTTTGTACACTGCTGCTATTATCTATGTATAGCCACTTCACCCCTACCTGCATGTACAAATGACCTCAAATAACCTGTACCCCTGCACACTGACTCGGTACTGGTACCCCCTGTATATAGCCTCGTTATTGTTATTTTATTGTGTTACTTTTTATTATTTTTTACTTGAGTTTATTTGGTAAATATTTTCTTAACTCTTCTTGAACTGCACTGTTGGTTAATCAGTTAGGGTCAAGGTAGTGGAATGGGGTGGTGAATTGAAGTTTTTATAAAATAGTGGTATATGGGTGTAGGGTTAGTGGTACAATTGTTTCCTTTTCTCCCTTCCTTTTATTTTTGTATCACAAAAATGTCCAATTGTGACGTGTCGACCACACTACCGCACAGTAGGTGGCGGCATGAACAAACAAAATGTTCGAGCGACATAATACCAAAGAAGAAGATCACTTTGCGTTTGTAGGGTCCATTCTGTTTGTCCTTAGCCGTGCACTCTAGCTAGCTAGGAAGTTTGATGTCATCAAATTTCACATGATGTATAGCGACGTCCAAACATCAAAACATTGCTAGCAAATTGTAAAAAAAAAATGGATAGTAACAATATAATTCCATTAAATAACGACAGTAGACGCTGTATTTTCTTTAATACAGATTCTGACGACTATCGATGTGTAAGTAGCTTCGTGCAGTACCTAGCTAACAACAATATGCAATGGGCATGGGGAGATAACCAGTTATCTAGCTCGCTATAGCATGCTAACTGTTGCATTTTTGTTGACAGATCCATCGTTTATTCTAACCGTCTGTGTTTACCAATAATATACGTGACTAATGCTGGCAGCTTTAAGCAATTCATTTGTTACTTCTCTGGAATGTCGGCTAGTTAGTGACCGACCGGTATTAAAATGGGTGCCATACTGTAGGTAGTTGGTTGGTTAGCTAATATCATGCTGGCTAACAACTTGTGTATGCTGGCCAAGTGTGGCATTGGTGTTGTCAGTTCCTTTGACTGACTGAGTTATGACAAGTGAGTAGCAAGCTTTGTTTTTTCTTTTGACAGCTGAAAATGTTGGGCAACCATAATTCCTTATCATAACATTATTATAGCTCACTTATATGTGATAGCTGGTGTTCACTGGTTTCGGCGTCCCTATGCTGTGTGAGTGTGTGTGTGTTTGTTTGGTATCTTACTAAGTACATTAACATGCACACTAATAATTTGATATTAAACTGATTATGACATTAGTCATGCTTATCTTAATCGGCATATGGTCATAATCGACGTAAGTATACGCCGAATTAAACACCTGGTTTTCTGAGCAATCTTTTGAATGATCTTATTCGGCGTTCCAGTGGTGTATTTGATCTGCGCATGTGCCAGCACCGGGTAACGTTAGCGCAAACGTCCCTCTTAAAGCCATTTAATGCTTGGTCCGAAAATGTCGGAGACGCCATAAGGATGGTGTGACGCAATTGCAGAGCCTCCGGAGTCATGCAGGGGCCAAAATGACCTCCGTAACTGCTCAAATTTTGTAACAATAAGGAGGGCTCCGTAAAGCTCCACATTGACATGACTGGTTGGCATACGTTTCTCTATAAACACAAACTCACTTCCTTGACAACTTCCTTCACAACAGTTCTGCACTGCTCCATAAAGCGCAAGAAGTATGAATACCCTGACTTCTGTAGAGGCCACATTACCGTAAACGCTGCACGGCCAATGCAGACGACAGATTGACCATGCAAGCCTTTTACCCGCGAGTGAAGTATGCATCTTATAATTCGTTTTCAAGTTTATCAAAGTCCCAAGTCCCATCAGTAGCTTGATTTCAGATGTGTCCATGTAAACAGGATTATTAGGGAAATCCTTCTTGCAAACCATGTGAACTTTTTAAACTAACTATTATATTAACCTGACAATCCACAATAATTTAATTGTTGTGTGCGCATGTAACCGTGCTCACTGTCTCTCTTATAATGGTGTTCTGATGGTACAGAATGACATCAGCAGTGGTCACCTTCCTCAGTATCAGAGCACTGATGCTATACACATATTGGGCACACTATTCTCAGGGCAATTGCAAGTGTGTATGGGCAGTGCTGGAAAGCATTGCAATTAGATCCAAAATTGTATGTGTGTCTTAATGTCTGTCTTTGTATGTAGGCTATTGAAACAGCATCTCACACAAAACACCTGGCTCAAAGCTGTCATCGGGTGTATATAGACAGAAAAAGCAATCACCTAATTTACACATGAACGATAGAGTAATGGCTTTGCAATCTGATCCAATGTTTTATGATTTGTGCGTGTGTTTCTATGGTCTGTCTGTGTGTCCATCTTCTTATTGTCTGTATCTAAATGGTATCTCATATGAACCGCTCGGCTCCCAAGTTGTCATCAGGTGTAGACAGACAGACAGTGCAGTGGCCTACTTTACACAGGAATGCTGCAGTAATGTTGTCCAGCCAAGAGCCCAAATAAACCACTGTTTGGCAGACATGCAATTGCTCTCATCTGACACCGGAAGCTGTCTTCCTAATCAGCCAACCTTGTTAAAGATGCCCAGTTACCAAATAGGCCAAGACCTAAATCTGTCACAGAATGAACAGCTCTTTTGTCAGATGAGAAGTAGGCCTAATCGACTAACCCATATATATAGGGCATTTGATTTTTCAATTATTGAATTTGAATTTAAAATCACTTCCTGAATTTACTGAATCAAAATAGAATCAACCCCAACCCTGGTACACATTTTGCACAGATGCAAACGTACAGTGGCTTGTGTTTAGCGCCACCCCCTTGGCATTTTTCCTATTTTGTTGCCTTACAACCTGGAATTAAAATGGATTTTTGGGGGGTTTGTGTCATTCGATGCAAGATATTTTTTCTTGTAAAACACAAGAAATATGACAAAAAAGACAACTTGAGCGTGTATAACTATTCCCCCCCCAAGTCAATACTTTGTAGAGCCACCTTTTGCAACAATTACAGCTGCAAGTCTCTTGGGGTATGTCTAGCCTCTGGGATTTTTGCCTATTCTTCAAGGCAAAACTGCTCCAGCTCCTTCAAGTGGGATGGGTTCTGCTTGTGTACAGCAATCAAGTCATACCACAGATTTTGAATTGGATTGAGTTCTGGGCTTTAACTAGGCCATTCCAAGACATTTAAATGTTTCCCCTTGAACTACTCAAGTGTTGCTTTAGCAGTATGCTTAGGGTCATTGTCCTGCTGGAAGGTGAACCTCCATCCCAGTCTCAAATCTCTGGAAGACTGAAACAGGTTTCCCTCAAGAATTTCCCTGTATTTAGCGCCATCCATCATTCCTTCAATTCAGACCAGTTTCTCAGTCCCTACCGATGAAAGACATTCCCACAGCATGATCCTGCCACCACCATGCTTCATTGTGGGGATGTTGTTCTCGGGGTGATGCGAAGTGTTGGGTTTGCACCAGACATAATGTTTTCCTTGATGGCCAAAAAGCTAAATTTTAGTCTCATCTGACCAGAGTACCTTCTTCCATATGTTTGGGGAGTCTCTCACATGCCTTTTGGTGAACACCAAACATGTTTGCTTATTTTTTTCTTTAAGCAATGTCTTTTTTCTGGCCACTCTTCTATAAAACCCAGCTCTGTGGAGTATATGGCTTAAAGTGGTCCTATGGACAGATACTCCAATCTCTGCTGTGGAGCTTTGCAGCTCCTTCAGGGTTATCTTTGGTCTCTTTGTTGCCTCTGATTAATGCCCTCCTTGCCTCGTCTGTGAGTTTGTGGGCGGCCCTCTCTTGGCAGGTTTGTTGTGGTGCCATATTCTTTCCATTTTTTAATAATGGATTTAGTGGTGCTCTGTGGGAAGTTTAAAGTTTCCAATATTTTTGATAACCCAACCCTGATCTGTACTTCTCTACAACTTTGTCCCTGACCTGTTTGGCGAGCTCCTTGGTCTTCATGGTGCCGCTTGCTTGGTGGTGCCCCTTGCTTTGTGGTATTGCAGACTCTGGGGCCTTTTAGAACAGGTGTGTATATATACAGTTGAAGTCGGAAGTTCACATACACTTAGGTTGGAGTCATTAAAACTAATTCATCAACCACTCCACACTTCTTGTTAACAAACTATAGTTTTGGCAAGTTGGTTAGGACATCTACTTTGTGCATGACACAAGTCATTTTTCCAACAATTGTTTACAGACATATTATTTCACTTATAATTCACTGTATCACAATTCCAGTGGGTCAGAAGTTTACATACACTAAGTTGACTTTGCCTTTATAAACAGCTTGGAAAATTCCAGAAAATGATATCATGGCTTTAGAAGCTTCTGATAGGCTAATTGACATAATTTGAGTCAATTGGAGGTGTACCTGTGGATGTATTTCAAGGCCTACCTTCAAACTCAGTGCCTCTTTGCTTGACATCATGGGAAAGTCAAAAGAAATCAGCCAAGACTTCAGAAAAACAATTGTAGACCTCCACAAGTCTGGTTCATCCTTTGGAGCAATTTCCAAATGCATGGAGGTACCACGCTCATCTGTACAAACAATAGTTCACAAGTATAAACACTATGGGACCACACAGCCGCCATACCACTCAGGAAGGAGACGCGTTCTGTCTCCTAGAGATGAATGTATTTTGGTGTGAAAAGTGCAAATGAATCCCAGCACAACAGCAAAGGACCTTGTGAAGATGCTGGAGGAAACGGGTACAAAAGTATCTATATCCACAGTAAAACGAGTCCGCTCAGCAAGGAAGAAGCCACTGCTCCAAAACCGCCATAAAAAGCCAGACTATGATTTGCAACTGCACATGGGGACAAAGATTGTACTTCTTGGAGAAATGTCCACTCGCCTGATGAAACAGAAATATAACTGTTTGGCCATAATGACCATCGTTATGTTTGTAGGAAAAAGGGGGATGCTTGCAAGCTGAAGAACACCATCCCAACCGTGAAGCACGGGGGTGGCAGCATCATGTTGTGGGGTTGCTTTTCTGCAGGAGGGACTGGTGCACTTCACAAAATAGATTGCATCATGAGGATGGGAAAATATGTGGATATATTGAAGCAACATCTCACAACATCAGTCAGGAAGTTAAAGCTTGGTCGCAAAAGGGTCTTCCATATGGACAATGACCCCAAGCATACTTCCAAAGTTGTGGCAAAATGGCTTAAGGACAACAAAGTCAAGGTATTGGAGTGGCCATCACAAAGTCCTGACCTCAATCCCATAGAACATTTGTGGGCAATACTGAAAAAGCGTGTGCGAGCAGGGACACAAGCCTGCAAACATGCCTCAGTTACACTAGCTCTGTCAGGAGGAATGGGCCAAAATTCACCCAACTTATTGTGGGAGGCTTGTGAAGGCTACCCAAAACGTTTGACCCAAGTCAAACAA
The DNA here is from genome assembly GCF_018296145.1 of Oncorhynchus tshawytscha. Taxonomy (NCBI): domain Eukaryota; kingdom Metazoa; phylum Chordata; class Actinopteri; order Salmoniformes; family Salmonidae; genus Oncorhynchus; species Oncorhynchus tshawytscha. The sequence continues at coordinate 24,121,252 of NC_056454.1, read as the reverse complement.
TTGAAAGGCAATGCTACCAAATACTAATTGAGTGTATGTAAACTTCTGACCCACTGGGAATGTGATGAAAGAAATAAAAGCTGAAATAAATCATTCTCTCTACTATTATTCTGACAGTTCACATTCTTAAAATAAAGTGGTGATCCTAACTGACCTAAGACAGGGAATTTGTACTAGGAAAAACTGATTTTAAATGTATTTGGCTAAGGTGTATGTAATCTTCAGACGTCAACTGTATACTGAGATCATGTGACACTTAGATTGCACACAGGTGGACTTTATTTAATTATGAGACTTCTGGAGGTAATTGGATGTTTAGGGGCTTATTTAGGGGAATCATAGCAAAGGAGGTGAATACATATGCACGCACCACTTTTCCCATTTTTCTTTTTTCCTGAAGCAAGTTTTTTTATTTTCATTTCACCAATTTGGACTATTTTGTGTATGTCCATTACTTGAAATCCAAATAAATATCCATTTAAATTACGGGTTGTAATGCAACAAAATAGGAAAAATGTCAAGGGGGATGAATACTTTTGCAAGGCACTGTATTATGTAAATATGGCCATTAGATGCACAAATGAATTGATCCCGTGTTAGTTTTTACAGTAGGCCTTTATCCCATGGTCAAACTTGGTAGGATAAGAAGTGTGTGTGTGTGTGTGTGGTTCCTCGTTTGTAAACAAAGACACAGTGTAAACATTGTAGTGGTGGGTGTGATTGAAATCTAGCGTCCCAGTTTCCTGATAGCGATGAAATTTAGGCTTACGAGTGTTTTAATGATGCATTGTTTCTAGAATATGTAACATGCCTTTCACAAAACACTAAGCTGGGAGAACATTTGCTAAGTGCGTCACGACGTGTCGATACTGATAGGATCGAAAGAAAAGCAACGCTGCTCTCAGATCAGCTTACTCCAATAAAATCTTACCTTAACATTCAAATTATTCCACAATACTGACGACGGAACAGCTTCTAGAGAGATATCTCATATGGCTGCAAATATCGAGGCAGCTTATTCTAATAGTTATAAGCATTGCCCTATAATTAACCTATAAAAATGCACTCAATCAAGATTTGGCACATCATTGTGCACTTGTTACACATCATGAAATATATTGAGGGAACATTTTCAGACAGTAGCCGACAGTTACTCAAATATAACTACATTTAATTATCCTGAAATTTATTCCAATGTGATTGAAATACTATATATACAATAGTATGTGGACACCCCTTCAAATTAGTTTATTCGGCTATTTCAGCCACACCGTTGCTGACCGGTGTATAAAATCGAGCACCAAGCCATGCAATCTCCATAGACAAACATTGGCAGTAGAATGGCCTTACTGAAGAGCTCAGTGACCTTCAATGTGGCACAGTCCTAGGATGCCACCTTTCCAACAAATAAGTTTGTCAAATTTCTGCCCTGCTAGAGTTGCCCCAGTCAACTGTAAGTGCTGTTATTGTGAAGTGGAAACGTCTAGGAGGAACAACAGCTCTGCCGCAAAGTGGTAGGCCACACAAGCTCACCGAACGGGACCACCGAGGGCTTGAAGGGCGTATTGTGTAAAAATCGTCTGTCCTCGGTTGCAACACCCCCCCGCCAAGTTCCAAACTGCCTCTGGAAGCAACGTTAGTACATGAACTGTTAGTCGGGAGTTAAATGAAATGGGTTTCCGGGGCCGAGCAGTCGCACACAAGCCTAAGATCCCCATGCACAATGCTAAGCATTGGCTAGAATGGTGTAAAGCTCGCTGACATTGGACTCTGGGGCAGTGGAAGTGATGAATCACGCTTCACCATCTGTCAGTCCGACTGACGAAACTGGGTTTGGCAGATACCAGGAGAACGCTACCGTCCCCAATGCGTAGTGCCAACTGTAGAGTTTGTTGGAGGAGGAATAATGGTCTGGGGCAGTTTTTCATGGTTCAGGCTCCTTAGTTCCAATTGAAGGGAAATGTTAACGCTACAGCACACAATGACATTCTAGACGATTCTGTGCTTCCAACTTTGTGACAACAGTTTGTGGAAGACCCTGTTTCAGCATGACAATGACTGTGCACAAAACGAGGTCCATACAGACATTGTCAAGATCGGTGTGGAAGAACTTGACTGGCCTGCACACAGCCCTGACCTCAACACATTTGGGATGAATTGGAACGCGGACTGCGAGCCAGGTCTAATCGCCTAACATCAGTGCTCGACCTCACTAATGCTCTTGTGGCTGAATGGAAGCAAATCCCAGCAGCAATGTTCCAACATCTAGTGGAAAGCCTTCCCAGAAGAGTGGAGGCTGTTACAGCAGCAAAGGGGGGACCAACTCCATATAAATGCCCATAATTTTGGAATGAGATGTTTGATGAGCAGTTGTCCAGAGACTTTGGGTCATGTAGTATGCATGTATAAAGGGATGTAGCCTATACTGTATTTTTCTTTTAATGCAGTCATCTCAATTTTCATATGAAGCATATTTTTATCCTGGGTTTGTAACAATTGCGAAGACATTGGTTACTTTGTATTTGAAGTCAACTTGGCTCTGGAGTTCTCGGCGGTCACAGGGAGACAGATCAACCTCTTGATTCATTGTTTAGTGGAGATCTGTGTATAAAGTAACACAAAAAGCATCTAACTTAGCTGTTCTACGATTGGTCTGAGGTAAATAACAAGGGTCTTTAAGTGCAACCTTAGTAACGATTGTTTTTGGAGACAGCTCTGGGATATAACGGTGAACTTTTGGGAAACCAGGCCCTGGTCTTTATTATTAATCAGGTTGAGAGCTCCCTGTGCCTATCTCTCCCATGGGCAAGACTGTCACTGTGGAAGGTCACTCACAGTGCAGACGTGTGTGTGTGTGTGTGTGTGTGTGTGTGTGTGTGTGTGTGTGTGTGTGTGTGTCTTTGTCGTGTTTGTTCTATGATTCTCTCAGCCCCGAATGGAGGGCCCCTCAAGACACTCGAGGGTGCTATTTAGCTGTTATGCATGCTTCACATTCTCAACTCTCTCTTTGTATCTGTCTCTCTCTTTCCCGCTCACTCTGTCTCTGTCCCCTTCCCTGTTTGTGTGCATGTGTCTGTCTGTCTCTCTCTCTCTCCTTTCTCTCTCATGTTTGTAGTTTGGATGAAAGCCAAAGTACATAGTCCTACAAAGGCCCTAGGTTATAAAACCATGCATGCTGTTGAAAAAAGGTCTCCCACAGAGTGACAGGTACATGCATCCTAATGTAAAACAGGTTTCCTCTAGGTTGATCCTTATCTCTCTGTTGTTTGTGTGCATATGTCTACACTTTAGCCCTTAGCAATGCTTCTAATCCTAACCTTCTGGTAGAGATGGAAAGGCTTTCCCAAAAACCTTCTCAGTTAAATGTTAACTACAAAGTAGCCTATGCCTCATGATTGTTTGCGTCAATTCAGTAGCCATCTGTTTTGCAAACTCTGCAATCACATGAGCGCTACAGAAATATCGCTCACCAGTGGTCTCTGGCTGGTGCACACTTTTACCTGTGGTAAAGAATAACTACTCCCAAAAATAGACATTTCTTAGATTATTCCCAGACCTCAAAGTTTAAGCGTTGTTGTGGACTAAGAACATCCAGTTTTTTTGTGTGATTTTAGGAGCTCATATTGGACCTCCATCTGTCCCATAGTAATGAAAGTGTCGTATCGGGATGAGACAGACAGGCAGGCAGCTATTCTCAGCCAGTCCAAATCATGAATCAGCTGGCATCATTTTTATGGATATACAGTGCATTTGGAAAGTATTCAGACCCCTTCCCCTTTTCCACATTTTGTTACATTGCAGACTTTTTAAAAAATTGATGAAATGGTATATTTAATCCACCTACACACACTACCCCAATATCACAAAGCAAAAACAGTTTTTGAAATACATTTTTGCAAATGTGTTAAAAATAAAAAACAGACCTTATTTACATAATTATTCAGACCCTTTGATATGAGTCTCAAATTGAGTTCAGGTGCATCCTGTTTCCATTGATCATACTTGAGATGTTTCTACAACTTGATTGGAGTCCACCTGTGGTAAATTCAATTGATTGGACATGATTTGGAATGGCACACACCTGTCTATATAAGGTCTCACAGTTGACAGTGCATGTCAGAGAATTGTCCGTAGAGCTCCGAGACCGGATTGTGTCGAGGCACAGATCTGGGGAAGGGAACCAACATTTATGCAGCATTGATGGTCCCCAAGAACACAGTGGCCTCCATCATTCTTAAATTGAAGAAGTTTGGAACCACCAAGACTCTTCCTAGAGCTGTCCGCCCAGCCAAACTGAGCAATCAGGCGAGAAGGGTCTTGGTCAGGGAGGTAACCAAGAACTTGATGGTCACTCAGACAGAGCTCCAGAGTTCCTCTGTGAAGATGGGAGAACCACCCAGAAGGACAACCATCTTTACAGCACTCCATCACTCAGGATTCTATGGTAGAGTGGCCAGATGGAAGCCACTCCTCAGTAAAAGGCACATAACAGCCCGCTTGGAGTTTGCCAAAAGGCACCTAAAGGATGCCGCTGAAAAACATCCCCAAGCATGATGCTGCCACCACCATGCTTCACCGTAGGGATGGTGCCAGGTTTCCGACCAAGACGTGGCATTTGGCATTCTGGCCAAAGAGCTCAATCTTTGGTTTCAACAAACCAGAGAATCTTGTGAATCCTGGGACTGTGAGACTAGTCAGGATCGAGGGAAAGAGAAATGGAGCAACAGTACAGAGAGATCCTTGAGGAAAACCTGCTCCAGAGCGATCAGGACCTCAGACTGGTGCGAAAGTTGACATTCCAACAGGGGAATGACCCTAAGCACACAGCCAATGAAACACAGGAGTGGCTTCGCGGCAGGTCTCTGAGTGTCCTTGAGTGGTCCAGCTAGAGCCCAGAATTGAACGCGATCAAACATCTCTGGAGAGACCTGAAAATAGCTGTTCAGCGACGCTCCCCATCCAACCTGACAGAGCTTGAGAGGATCTGCAGAAAAGAATGGGAGAAACTCCCCAAATACAGGTGTGCCAAGCTTGTAGTGTCATATCCAAGAAGACTTGAGGCTGTAATCACTGTCAAAGGTGCTTCAACAAAGTACTGAGTAAATTGTCTGAATACTTATGTAAATGCAATATTTCAGTTATTTTTAAAAAGAAAGGAAATTCACATGAGCACCACAATGCCTTTTCCACCAACACTCTACCAAGAATTTCCAGCACACAGCGTTGACCTACTACAGTAGCTATGTTGGTATTGTACTTCAAACTATGTGTAGGCAGGTTGCTTAGCATTCAAAACATTTTCAAACAGCCTAATTCATGCCCTTAGAGGAGGTGCTTCCAAAATAATGTGATTTGTACAGTATACAAGGTAAATTATTGGATTTTTCACACACCACAGTAAGATATTATCCCATTACGGATAATATGCTTTCATGCTTTAAATAAAAATTAAAAAAATGAAAGCAAGCTTTGCTTTTATACTTACAAGTCCATCAGGCTTGGCTGAGTTGTCTTGTAGTAATGTGGTATTTCCTTAAACCTTTATTTTAGCAATACGTGTCATTGAAAAATAATAATCATAATAACATTGTTTTTTGGTCAGTAGGTGCCCAGCAAAACAACAGGACACAGTAGCTGTTGGACACAGTAGCTTAGATAGAGCCTGTCTTCATTCCTTATTTATGTAACTGATAGTTTACCTGTGTAATATTGACATAAGCTCAGAACCACTTGTGTTTCCAACATTCATTTTTTGTGTCTGTCTTTTACTTTCAGTTTTGTACACCAGCTTTAAACAGCTGAAAATACAATATTTTTGGTTATGGAAAATATATTTCACGGGGGTTTAGATTATTCTCTACACCAGGTATTCCCATACTGAGGTATGCAGTCGAGGGTACGCTAAATAAAAAAACAATCTATATATTCATTTAAAAAAATGTTCTTCATATTTTCAAACAGTCCATTTATATTTACCAACGGGGCTATACATTTGGGTGAGGTTTTTTACTCGCCTGAGTAGCCTTGTTTCACTGGCAAAAATGTCATTAAACCATCTAGTGTTCAGCGAAATAACAACCATGTCAAATACGGGTAGCCTAGTCAAATAATTAACATCCAATCACATTAACCGTTAATCTCTTGCGGGAATTCCATTAACGGTCCGTATGTAGCCAAACGCAGCTGCTGCTCATTCCGTTTGCTTGAAAATGGATAAATGGTTAAAAAAAGTAAGGCCTGTGTCCATCGAGACACATACCAGTTATACTGGTAGTACTGCTACTGCCAGCAGTACTACACCTGCACCTGTTGACAACACAAGTTGTTCTGCTTCCACGAGCACATCCAGTGCTAGCATCAGTAATTCTGCATTTGCTGTGAGCCCAGCTAGCATGGACACTGACAGTTGTGAATCTGATGCAGCCGAAGAGCTACTTCCCCCTTACCAGGGAAAGCACCGACAACAGACAGGGACTACAAGCCACGGGAGTTTTTTGAGCGAGAATTAAGACACTTTCGAGTAGTAAGACATGTATAAAAGCAACAGGGTCTAGAAGCGTCTTATGTTGAGCTGCCGAGTGGCTAGAACAGGCAAGCCCCATACTATTGTGGAGGACTTAATTCTTCCTGCTGCCGCGGATATGACTGGGACAATGCTGGGGTAAAAGGTCAACAAAAACTATACAGACAATGCCTTCATCAAACAACACTGTTTCACGATACATCAGTGACATGGCAGGAGATGTTTTGAAGAAATTACTGCTTTGCATACAAGCCAGTGAATTCTATGCGTTACAGCTGGATGAGTCAACAGACTTGGCGGGCCTGGCACAGCTCCTGGTATATGTCCCTTACATTTATGGGGGGTCGATTAAGGAAGACATCCTCTTCTGCAAACCACTGGAAACCAGGACAACAGGAGAGGATATTTTAAAGTACTGGACAGCTTTGTGACATCAAATGGATGTGTTGGTATCTGTACTGATGGTGCAAAAGCCATGACAGGAAGACATAGTGGAGTGGTAACGCACGTGCAAGCAGTTGTTTTCGATGCCACTTGGGTACACTGCAGCATCCACCGAGAGGCTCTTGCTGTCAAGGGTATGCCTGACAGCTTGAAAGACGTTTTGGACACTACATTGAAAATGGTTAACTATGTTAAAGCAAGGCCCCTGAACTCTCATGTGTTTTCTGCACTACGCGATGATATGGGCAGCAACCATGTAACGCTTTTACAACAATCAGAAGTGCGCTGGTTATCAAGGGGCAAAGTATTGACACATTTTTTTAAATTGAGAGATGAGCTTAACGTTTTCTTTACTGACCATATTTTTCACTTGTCTGACCGCTTGTATGATGATGAGTTTCTCACACGACTGGCCTGTCTGGGTGATGTTTTTTCTCGCCTGAATGATCTGAGTCTAGGATTACAGGGACTCTCCGCAACTATATTCAATGTACGGGACAAAATTGAGGCTGTGATTAAGAAGTTGGTGCTCTTTTCTGTCTGTATTAACAAGGACAACACACAGGTCTTTCCATCATTGTATGATTTTTTTGTGTGCAAATGAACTCAAACTTACGGACAATGTCAAATGTGATATAGCAAAACTTCTGGGTGAATTGGGTGCGCAATTACACAGGTACTTTCCCAAAACTAATTTAATCAGAAGCCACTGCCAGATTTCTGGATAGTGCTACGCTCAGAGTATTCTGTCTTGGCAAATTGCGCTTTTAGGACACCGATGCCTTTTGCAACCACATACCTATGTGAGAGTGGATTCTCGGCCCTCACTAGCATGAAAACTAAATACAGGCACAGACTGTGTGTGGAAAATGATTAAAGACTGAGACTCTCTCCAATAACACCCAACATTGCAGAGTTATATGTATCCTTTCAAGCACATCTTTCTCAGTTATTCACAATTTTTTATGACCAAATAAAGTTTTACACGTAAGATGGCTAAATAAAGAGCAAATTTGTTGATTTATTGTTATATTATTATTTGTGCCCTGGTCCTATAAGAGCTCTTTGTCACTTCCCACAAGCCGGGTTGTGACAACTCACACTTATTCTTATGTTTAATAAATGTATTGTGTATGTGGCAGGCTTACAATGATGTAAAAAAACAACCATTTAGAGTGCGCTGACCCTGGTGCTAGAGGGGGTACGCAGCTGGAGGTTGAATGTTTGAAGGGGTATGGGACTATAAAAGTTTGGGAACCACTGCTCTACACTATACTTAATTGTTTGTCACATAAACTGAAATTTGGCAAAGTATTAGAATTTTAGCAACCAGGAAAAGGCGGAAGCGATGTATGCATAGTGTATCTTTTTAAAGTTCTGTTTGTAATTGTACTTCTTTTTGCACTAAAGATGGTGATGCGGCAATAATACACATTTACAATAGGCCTAAATCAAAAAATAATACAGCCAAATGATATACATGTTTTTAACAGAAGTCATTATCCCTCCGAAGAGTATGAATTAGGCTGTTTGAAAAGGTTTTGAATGCTTAACAACCTGCCTACACATAGTTTGAAGTAAAATATACCAACATAGCTATTGTAGTAGGTCAAAGCTGTGTGCTGGAAAACCTTGGTAGAGCGTTGGTGGAAAAGACATTGTGGTGCTCATGTGAATTTGCTTTCTTTTTCAGCTTCAGACCAATGCCTACTTCTCACTTAAAACATTGTTTTTAGTTTTTAATTTCCATGGTTTTTACACCAGAATGTTATTTTCTGTTAAAGAGGAACTGCACCCACTGATTTGTCTTAGTTTTTGGACTTCCTATTAACACACAGGCTAATTGTAGTAAATACCAGGTTCAAAAAATCCCACCTGAAACAGGATGGTAAAATAAAGCCATACCAAATGTTGTGTTCCTCTCCACAGGTGGTGATTCTCACAGTGAAGCGAGCCACAGGCACCTTCTCACTGATAGGATGGTGAGTATTAGTTCAACCACCTTTTACATTATTACCCAATTAATCAAAGAGATTTGAATTAAGATAATAAACCGATTGACATCTCTTAGCTTTGTTTCAACGTAGCGTTCTTCAATCCTGGGGGACCTTTGTTTGTAGGCCTCAGTTCCATCCCAGTACTCACTAGGCTTGGGCGATATACCGTTTATACCATATACCAGGGTATTTCAAAATACCAATGGTGTGTTTTCAGTACCGGTGGGGTTGTGGGCACTCCCGCCTCGCAGAGGTGAGTGCTACGCCACTGCTTATAACTAACTCTAAGTATAACTATAACACATCTAAGAGGTCAAATATATTATATCCAGATCAGGGCTCCAGCTATGTATTTGGTTCGATATCTTGCTCGCTAGATGTTAAGATCAAGCTTCTTGCTTACAACAGAGACATTCAGTCCCATCCTGGAACAAGATTCCTGTTGTGTGTTTAAAATAATATATAATTTGAAATACTGCCCCTTGTGTGCACTTCCAGTAATACCGTATACCCCAGTATGGTACAGAAACGGTATGAGGTATGAAAATCTGGATGCCGCCCAACTCTAGTACTCACACACCTGATTCAATTAAATCATTGTCATGTCTTCAAGCCTTTGATTAGCGGAATTAGGTGTGTTAGTGCTGGGTTAAAGCAAAAGCCTGGACACCCTGTGGTTTTTCAGGACCAGGATTAAAGAACCCTTTGTTAAAAGATTTGTCTGGGCTTAATTCTGTTATTCACTTATGACGTGATGTAGCAGGGAAGAGTGGAATCTTTAGTTGGTGGCTGGGTTAGGATCAGGGGTCAAGGGTAGCGGATTATTGCACTGGAAAATAATCCATGTAGATCAAGGATATGTATAAACCTTGGATTGCGGACGCTATGTATTGCGGATGCTATGTATTGGCCATTGAGAGGCTTTGAAGATACCTGTCAGCCATATTGGCTGGAGCAGTCCTCCATAGGAATGAATGGAATTCTACAGTATTTCAGTTAAATGTTTCAAGGATGAAATTACATGTATTTAAAAAAAAAAATTGTAGTGAGGACAGTAAGATTAGTATTGTCAACAACAACAAAAAAGTACTTCAATAAGAAATGTGTTTCATGTTTTTATTTTATTTGAAAGTTTAGCTCAGATAATATACTTTAAAAGTACGCGTCATGATGTCTGTAATATAATAAATGTGGCAAACAAATGTAGCCATTAATAAATGCGTTTCTATAGCTTCCAAAATCTTTTACAATGGACGAGGAGTACCAAAATGGCTTCGCAATGGCTTTAATATAGTGGCCCTGGTCAGGCATCCAGGGTTTATATACTGAACAAAAATATAAATGCAACATGCAACAATTTCAAAGATTTTACTGAGTTACAGTTCATATAAGGAAATCAGTCAATTGAAATAAAGTCATTAGGCCTTGATCTATGGATTTCACATGACTGGGAATACAGATCTGCATCTGTTGGTCATAGATAAAAGGTAGGGGCGTGGATCAGAAAACCAGTCTGTATCTGGTGGGACCACCATTTGCTTCGTGCAGCACGACACATTTCCTTCACATAGAGATGATCAGGATGTTGATTGTGGCCTGTGGAATGTTGTCCCACTGGAACACGCTGTGGTGCGCGGAGATCAAGAGCATCCAGAACATGCTCAGTGGGTGACATGTCTGAGTGAGTATATAGGCCATGGAAGAACTGGGACATTTTCAGCTTCCAGGAATTGTGTACAGATCCTTGAGACATGGGGCCGTGCGTTATGCTGAAACATGAGGTGATGGCGGCGGATAAATGGCACTACAATGGGCCTCAGGATCTCGTCACTGTATCAATAAAATGCAATTGTGGTCTTTGTCCGTACCTTATGCATGCCCATACCATATCCGCAAACCGCTCACCCACACGACACCATACACGTTGTCTGCCATCTGACTGGTACAGTTGAAATTGTAGATTCATCCATGAAGAGCACACTTCTCCAGTGTACCAGTGTCCATCGAAGGTGAGCATTTGCCCACTGAAGTCGGTTAGGATGCAGAACTGCAGTCAGGTCAAGCCCCTGGTGAGGACGACCAGCACACAGATGACCTTCCCTGAGACAGTTTCTGACAGTTTGTGCAGAAAATCTGTGGTTGTGCAAACCCACAGTTTCATCAGCTGCCCGGGTGGTGGGTGTAAGGCGATCCCACAGGTGAAGAAGCCGGATGTGGAGGTCCTGGGCTGGCATGGTTAGACGTGGTCTGCGGTTATGAGGCCGGTTGAGCGTACTGCCAAATTCTCAACAACAAAAAACGTTGGAGGCGGCCTATGGAAGAGAAATTCTCTGGCAACAGCTTTGGTGGACATTCCTGCAGTCAGCATGCTAATTGCACGCTGCCTCAAAACTTGAGACATCTGTGGCGTTGTGTTGTGACAAAACTGCACATTTTAGAGTGTCCTTTTATTGTCCCCAGCACAAGGTGCATTTGTGTAATGATCATGCTGTTTAATGTGCTTCTTGATTAGCCACACCTGTCAGGTGGATTGATTATTTTAACAAAGAAGAAGTGCTCACTAACAGGGATGTAAACAAATTTGTGCACAAAATTTGAGCGCTATAAGCTTTTGTGCGTATGGAAACATTCTGGGATCTTTTTATTTCAGCTCATGAAACATGGGACCAACACTTTACATGTATATTTTTGTTCAGTATACATCATTGATGTAGATCGGCAGGAAGTGCACTGCTCTTTCATTTCAATATATATCATAGGTAAAGCTATACCCAGCCTTACTGAGTTATATAGGAAGGTAAGCCAAAAACTAAACAGGAATATTGAAAGAATACAGAGCTATGCGGGAATGTGTCATATGAACAATTGTCTCATTACTCTCTCCTCAGCTTTTTCATGCTGTTTGTAATCTGGCTTCTCCGCCGGTATCACTCCTTGGCCCAGGTAATTTGTGTGTGTGTGTTTCTGTCTGTGTGTGCTTTGAAGTGCATCAGAATGCTTACTTCTGTGCCATAGCAAGTCTGTTTGATTAGGCTACTCATGACAAATTACAGCGTCATTGAAATGTACAAATGTATCAATTATGGCTCATGGTCTGTACTGAAAGTGATTAAATGCTTGTGTTTTTCCCTGTCCAATTAAAGTGAAAAGTCGTTCTACACTTGTGAATCTGCACCTAATGGTTTTAAGGCTCCTACTGTACTCGTCCATCCAACTACAGCCAACTCAACTGTGTATGGGCGGTTGTTCTAAGAATCTTCCCGGTGTGTAGTCTGTTGTTTGTCGCTGGACATATTTACGCATAGTTGGTCCCAATTCAACATGAAGAATGGCCCACGGCTAGTTAGTCTGAGTTATGAAGAAACAACTCAACTCATCGCTATTTAGGTGGCTGTAGTTGAGTAGATGTGTAGATGCCTTAAGGCCACATTTCAGCAATGTTTAAACTAACATTATCTTTCTCTTTCAATTTCAAGAGATAATGTTTGTATGTATGGGGGTGTGGGGTTCTTAGTGTGTGGGGGTCTTAGTGTATTTGTGCACGTGCGGGCATACGGTGCATTCGGAAAGTATTCAGACCCCTTGACTTTTCCACATTTTTGTTATGTATTCTAAAATTATGTAATTCTAAAATTGATGTGGATGTGGTTTATTTAATTCATCTACACACAATACCCCATAATCACAAAGCGAAAACAGGTTTTTAGACATTTTTGCAAATGTATTAAAAACAGTTACCTTATTTACATAAATATTCAGACCCTTTGCTATGAGACTCAAATTGTTTCCTGTTTCCATTGATCATACTTGAAATGTTTCTGCAACTTGATTGGAGTCCACCTGTGGTAATCAATTGATTGGACAGGATCTGGATAGGCACACAACTGTCTATATAAGGTCCCACAGTTGACAGTGCATGCAACGGTCGAAAGCCATGCGTCCTCCAAAACACGACCCCGCCAAGCTACACTGCTTCTTGACACACAGCTCGCTTAACCCGGAAGCCAGCCACACCAATGTGTTGGAGGAAACACTGTACAGCTGGTGACCGAAGTCAGCGTGCATGCGCCCGGACACAAGGAGTCGCTACAGCGCAATGGGACAAGGACATCCCTCAAACTGAGCAATCGGGTGAGAAGGGCCTTTGTCTGGGAGGTGACTAAGAACCCGATGGTCACTCTGACAGAGCTCTGGAGTTTCTCTGTGGAGATGAGAGAACCTTCCAGAAGGACAACCACCTCTGCAGCACTCCCCCAATCAGGCGTTTATTGTAGAGTGGTCAGACAGAAGCCACTCCTCAGTAAAAGGCACATGACAGCTCCCTTGGAGTTTTCCAAAAGGCACCTAAAGGATTCTCAGACCATGAGAAACAAGATTCTCTGGTTTGATGAAACCAAGATGGAACTCTTTGACCCGAATGCCAAGTGTCACGTCTGGATCCTGCTCCAGAGCACTCAGGACCTCAGACTGGGGCAAAGGTTCACCTTCCAACAGGACAACGACCCTAAGCACACAGTCAATACAACGCAGGAGTGGCTTCAGGACAAGTCTCTGTGGCCCAGCCAGAGCTCGGACTTGAACCCGATCGAACGTCTATGGAGAGACCTGAAAAGAGCTGCAAAGAAAAATGAGAGAAACTCCAAATACAGATGTGCCAAGCTTGTAGCGTCATACCCAAGAAGACTCGAGGCTGTAATCGCTGCCAAAGGTGCTTCAACAAAGTACTGAGTAAAGGGTTTGAATACTTAGGTAAATGTGATATTTCCGGGGGGGCTTTTTTTGTACATTGCAAAAAACTCTAAAAACCTGTTTTTGCTTTGTCATTATGGGGTATTGTGTGTAGATTGTGTGTGTGTGTGTATTCATGTTTGTGATGACTGTGGAGCAGGTTTAGCTGCATTCTGTTCTGTTATCCTCTTAATCTGGTGTAAATGACAGCTTTCACTATGACACTGACCGATTCTATTACCCTTGGACCTGTACCTTACCCCTCTACCCCCACTTCCTCTCCCTCTCTCACACCAGAACAGAAAGTTGTTTTACACTTTGTCAAGTCTCTCAGAGTTTATTAAAGGAACCAGTCAGACTGTGTGAGAGGCTATGAGCAGTGGGTGTAGGGTTGTGGCGGTCACAACATTTTCGTCAGCCGGTGATTGTCAAGCAAATAACTGTCGGGTTCACTGTAATTGACCGTTAATTAACAAACACATTTGGCATCTCCTGGCTTCCACACAAGCCAAGTCTAATAAGTCCATGTCATATAGTCTACACCATCACAATAAATCCATGATTTATTTTAGACAGGTCTAAAGCAGCAAGATACGAAGAAAATGTAGTCCATTTCAGAAGAACAGAATAGCATACTGAGTTGTCCTTATGTTAGGTCCTGATCTGGCTATGCCAAATGGCTGTGGGCTACACTAGTTAATTTAGCAGACAAGATTTGCTTATAATTCCGTGGCATTATTTTGTATTATTTTATAGTATGAAGAATACAATTGAACAAAGCTGAATAAAATATAAATATTTTCTCCAAACGATTTGAGGGCGTGCACAACGTGTTGAGGGGTTAACAAAGAAACTGGTCCTCCTAGATGCTTAATTTAGAGTTATTCATGTAACTTTAGTTGTTCTACAAACATGGGCTATATGTTTTGATTTTTAATATAGTGTAAGGCTGCAAAAAAGTCACTTGGAAGGCATGTACTCTGCTTTGTTTTATTGCGCAGGCTGTACACACTTCATCAGTCTCACATTCACAATTTGACAAGCACTTAATAATGCCTTGAATTTCACGGCGGCATCCCCTTTGTGGCCGTAATGCGCCCTAAAACCATACATGCCCTTTGGTCGTAATGCGCCCTAAAACCATACATGCCCTTTGTGGCCGTAATGCGCCCTAAAACCACACATGCCCTTTGTGGTCGTAATGCGCCCTAGAACCATACATGCCTTTTGTGGTCGTAATGCGCTCTAAAACCATACATGCCCTTTTGTGGCCGTAATGCGCCCTAAAACCAAACATGCCTTTTGTGGGCGTAATGCGCCCTAAAACCAAACATGCCTTTTGTGGTCGTAATGCGCCCTAAAACCATACATGCCCTTTGTGGCCTTAATGCGCCCTAAAACCATACATGCCTTTGTGGCCCGAAGTGCTGCGTTGGACCATTATCATGCACCTGTAATGAAGCAGAGGCAACGGGAAAAAATACTATGCACTTAAATAGCAAATACGGGACGTGCTTAATATTAGGAAAGTTGAGAAATAAATATAGTAGGCCTAGCCTATGGAAAGATGCTCCTCCTTTTTATTAGCGGCCATCACTCTGTTTTCTCATGCAATTACATAGCCTATACAAATGTTGCTCAACATGAGCTCATGGGCTCTCATGAAGTGTTTGGTTAGATTTTCGATTACATTTGCATTGATGGCAGAGTGATGAGAGTGACAATAGAGTGCTTAGTACCAGGCAGGCAAGTTTGTTAGGCTACTAATTGTCACGTGTGCTCCCTCTCCGGCCTCTAGGTCACCAGGCTGCTCATTTTGGAGCGCACCTGTCACCATCGTTACGTGGACCTGTGCGTCATCAGTCTCACCTGGACTCCATCACTTCCCTGATTACCTTCCCTATACAGTTGAAGTCGGAAGTTTACGTACACTTAGGTTGGAGTCATTAAAACTTGTTTTTCAACCACTCCACAAATTTCTTGTTAACAAACTATAGTTTTGGCAAGTCTGTTGTGTCATGCACAAAGTAGATGTCATAAGTAATTTTTCCAACAATTGTTTACAGACACATTATTTCACTTATTCACTGTATCACAATTTCAGTGGGTCAGAAGTTTACATTCACAAAGTTGACTGTGCCTTTAAACAGCTTGGAAAATTCCAGAAAATGATGTCATGGCTTTAGAAGCTTCTGATAGGCTAATTGACATCATTTGAGTCAATTGGAGGTGTACCTGTGGATGGATTTCAAGGCCTACCTTCAAACTCAGTGCCTCTTTGCTTGACATCATGGGAAAATAAAAGAAATCAGCCAAGACCTCAGAAAAATAATTGTAGACCTCCACAAGTCTGGTTCATCCTTTGGAGCAATTTCCAAACGCCTGATCGTACCACGTTCATCTGTACAAACAATAGTACGCAACTATAAACACCATGGGACCACACAGCCGTCATACTGCTCAGGAAGGAGACACGTTCTGTCTCCTAGAGATGAACGTACTTTGGTGCGACAAGTGCAAATCAATCCCAGAACAACAGCAAAGGACCTTATGAAGATGCTGGAGGAAACGGGTACAAAAGTATCTACATCCACAGTAAAACGAGTCCTATATCGACATAACCTGAAAGGCCGCTCAGCAAGGAAGAAGCCACTGCTCCAAAACATCCATTAAAAAGCCAGACTACCAACAAAAGCCAACTCACCCAATTTATTGTGGGAAGCTTGTGGAAGGCTACCTGAAACATTTGACCCAAGTTAAACAATTTAAAGGCATTGCTACCAAATACTAATTGAGTGTATGTCAACTTCTGACCCACTGGGTATGTGATGAAAGAAATAAAAGCTGAAATAAATCATTCTATCTGCTATTATTCTGACATTTCACATTCTTAAAATAAAATGGTGATCCTAACTGACCTAAGACAGGGCATTTTTACTAGGATTAAATGTCAGGAATTGTGACAAAACTGAGTTTAAATGTATTTAGATAAGGTGTATGTAAACCTCCGACTTCAACTGTACATGTCACTCCCTTTGATTCCTTCCCCAGGTGTTATTGTTTCACTTATGTTTGTGCATTGTTCGTGTTTCTTGTTTTGAATTATGTTGCGTTTATTTATTAAAACAACTACTTCCTGAACTTGCTTCCCGACTTTCAGCGCACATTTTTACACTACTGACCAGCAGCAGCATCAGTGCTTGGAGAAGCATAATTACCGTGACTAAGCTGTCATTTGGAAGTTGACTGCCTTCATGACTCGTAATGACCGGTGTGGTGGTAATACGGTCACCGCAACAGCCCTATGTATGTGCCAGGGTTTCCGTTAACCAGTGGGCCAGCTTTTGGCCCATAAAAAATTGAAACGCTAATAAATAACATTTGCACCGGCCACTTGTTTGTGAGAAGTAGAAAAAACATCTCATTGCGAATAATGCTTTTTAGCCTATTCATTGATGGAAATACCTGTAGATGTAAATACATTTGACTGGTCATACTTATCGGTCTATAGATTCATTTGCATAATTTATTGGAATTAAATTAGCGCGTGTGTCACAGTATATTCGTTATGTGTCTTATTTATCACACGAATACAGCGTACGGATACAGAGCCTTTGAGCGGAAAATCTGTCAGACAGCATGAGAGCTGCTGTGTCAGCATCTCAAATGGCAACGGAAGGCAAGCTTCATCAGTTCGTGACACACCACCTTGCAGTCAGCTGGAGGCAGTAGACTATGCATTTTGGAAACGTACTTAATTGTTTGAAACCTGAACATTGTATGAGGCATGTCTTACGTTGCTTCAATGTTGCCTGTTAGATCTCCTCTCATTCTACATTTCTAACGGATATTTTCATCTCTGTCACATGAAACAACTCGCATGTGCGGTGCTCTTTAGACAACAGTGTTTTCCAGCTAATTGCATTATGGAATGAACATTCGCACGTAGAGTACTGCCTTGTGCGCATCGCTTATGATGTGAAGAAATAATACTTAAAGTATTATTCAACATTTTAAGCAAAACATTCTGATCTATTGCACAGGCTCATTGCTTTTTATTGTCCCATAGTCTGTTTGAATAGGCTATTTCTTTCTCGACAAGCTGACCAATAGAATATGTAAACCTTTCTCCTCTGGGGATAGTAGATTAACAGGCTGGTGATGTTGCTGTTGGTTACTGGTCTTGTTGTCTGAGGAAAAGTAAATGTGGACAGTTATTCTAACATCTTCAAAGTGCACATCTGAATTCAGTAAGAAGGACTGCATATCGTTGCATCCTCGACTTGCATGTTCCGTTAATATGAACTACTATAATCTAAATGTGATTTCTGCCATTCTGAGCACCGTTGGTGGACGCCCTAATCAGGTTATGCACCTCATGCATATGGGTCAGATGTCTCAAATGTCCAGGAAATTCAAATGTTTTCTGTCAAATGTCCGACCACATTGACCTAACATAAACCCTGGTGTGTGTGTATAAATGTATGTGGTTGTGTCTGTGCGTGCGTGCGTGCGGTGAGTAATGAGATTAGTGTGGGACGGCCTGGACCTGGGGATCGATCCCCAAGACAACCCCAGACCACAGGATAAGTGGACCATCTGGCCTCTCTCACTTTATCTCTCTCCTTCCCTCTCTCCATTTATCTCTCTTTGTACTATCTCTGTCTCTCTACAGAAGATGATTTGCAGTCTGACAGTTGCGGCCTTCTTTGACAGTGTAGCGTATGTCATCGTGAGTCACTGTCACCACAGACACACACGTTCCCATAAGCACATGCACACCGAGAGCTACAGAGTGACCTCTCCCCTGTTTTCTTGTCTCCTCTCTCTCCTTCCTCAGGGTGATACCCATCCAGAGGGGAGTCTGTGTAACTTCCAGGCCTGGTGGCTCACTTATTTTGGTAAGATTCCCCTTGATCCCTCACATACATTACCCCTCACCTGTCCATACATATCCCTTACAAATGCCTTCCCTACAGCTTACATCACCTTCTGACTCTTTATGTTGACTGACCTCCCAATATACTGCTTCTTACCAAGCTTTCTTTACCATCAATTTCTGACTCTCTCAACCTAGTCCTAAATTACTAATCAAGTCTAACTTACTGATGACTTTCTAAGATACTGGAGCTGGTTTCACCATGTGGCTGTAAAAAAGCTGGCCTTAAATGCTAGGTTGGGCGTAGCTACGTCCGACTTCTGGATCAGAATTTACACCTGGTCCACCAACCAAAAAGAAGACTAGTCGTAGCTAAGTCCGGCGTAAGCAATGCGCGTTCATGAGATTTGATGCTTCATCATGATGGTTGCTAGGAAGTGCCCGGTTAGTAGGCTGTTACTGTTACCATCCTCGTGGCAGTTCTAAACTTTGCGAGGCATGTCACTTCGCCAAGCCCACCACTAAGCCTGCACATTTTCTTAACCACAACTGAATGGATCAATAAATAATTACTGTGGAAATATCACTGAATGACAAAATTATTGAAATTAAAGAGTAGGCTTTAAATGCATTTATCAAATTGTTGCTTACTGAAACTCCCAAAGCAATCCAACCTTTTGAAATAATTTCAAGCAGTAGAGGTGTCTGGTCAGCTATAATTCCAGCACCTCGTTGCTTTGAGACAAACATGGTGTATCGTCTTGATAAATCAATGTCAGATTTGATTTGTTCTTCACTGAATCTCCGTTTGGATATTTGGTTACAATTAGGCTGGGAAATGTTAACTATACTGAGGTGAGTGTTCATCATGATAATCTTTAGTCTAGCTAGTTTGCTCATTTATTAGCACTGATCAGAACATGTTATGTAGCCCAGAATAACAAGTGGATTGTCTTGCTCTTCACTCACATAGTAGCCTATATCCCAACCAAAAGCCCCAGGCTTGTCTGATAATCAGTCAATGTGATTTCGTTTCTATATTTGGTTATTTGATCTCTGGCTGGGCAAATAAGTGGTGTTGATAGCTGATCTATTCGTTTTGCTAATCTATCACTGATCAGACACATTTAGTGATGATAATGATAATGCCCTCAAAACCGGTGTTTTCCCGGCAATATCACTTTTATTCAACGGGTTACCAACATGTAAAAATGATTGACAAATGTTCATAAAAAATGTTGAACATTTGTCAATCATTTCATTTGTTCGTTCTATCGGTTCGGTTGCCAGAGACGCGACCCAGTCGTTCAGTCTTTTTGTTTGTTCTGTATCTATGGATGTGACTCAGTCGTTTGTTCTAAATGTTCCATTTCCATACTGTCTGGCAACGTTCTTATCCCTTGCTTGCTAGCCAGCCAACTATGGCTAACTGACAGTCACGCCAAACAGTGCAGCCAGAATAACAACAAAGTAGCTGCATTTGCATTTGTTTAAGCTTTGCTAGTTACATGTATTTGGATACATCCATGACAATGAGCTAATGATGTGTGATTCCACCTGGCATAGAAGATGTGCTCTCTCTTCAGGACACTGTTGTTCAGAGGAGCTAGCCAACAACACAGCTAACACAATCACTTCAAACTGAAGCTGGAAAGACAACAACCTAGCTGCACTTTGTCACGTTTGACCTGTTTTCTATTGATAGTGCTTTGTATTTATCCTTGAAAATGATGCTGATTCATGATTCCGACTGGCTGAGAAAAGCTGCCTGCCTGTCTGTCTCATCCCGACACGTTGTTTACTATGGGACAACTGTAGATCAAATTTGAATATTGAAAGAATGTTGCAAATGTCAGAGAGACAGACAGCAAGGTTTATACAGATCTCTGCTGTTGAAAACTACATGTTAGTCTAAAAGAAATGTGAGATAATGCCTAGATTATTTTTATAGTGGAGATCCAAGTTTATAAATTGCCTGGCTGGGCTGATGAGACAGTGGATTGCACAGTCAGATGGAAGAGAGTAAATAGGCATTTTAATGTCATAGATTTACCCGGTGGTAACTTGTGGAATAGACACCATCTGGAATGCGGTTTTAACCAATCAGCATTCAGGACTAGACCCACCCGTTGTATAACATGATATAATGTAGCCTAAATCAAGTGTGTTATTTTGCTATTGACTCGCGCGTAGGCAACTCAAAAAGCCCGCGGAGGTTGTGAAATATGAACACGAGACTCATATCCTTTTGAACATATAGATTGCTATTATTTTCTGTGCGTATCATGATGAAGATGGTCCCAATTTAAAAGCATACACCTGTTCTCTACAATTTAAAACCCTACGCCTGCCCTTTGCTACACAGCTATAGAAGGGCTTACTCCCAGGGGGAGGTCCTTTTTAAACTAACAAAATATGTGAAGTAAGATCTATCTGCCTTTCCGATGACCTTCTAAGTCACTGAAAACCTTCTCCTGATTTAGGCTTAACCTCCCCCTACTCTGGACCTCAGGACTTATGTCACTCAGGTGTCACCTGTGAAACAGCAGACTGTTCAGTGCATTAAACACTGGTCCTCTCTGGCCTATCAGCTACAGAGCCTGCAGGGCTGGGACACACACACACACACACACACACACACACACACGTGTAAACACACACACACACAAACGTGTAAACACATGCACACACACACGTGTAAACACATGCACACACGTGTAAATCAAATCAAATCAAATCAAATCAAATCAAATTTTATTTGTCACATACACATGGTTAGCAGATGTTAATGCGAGTGTAGCGAAATGCTTGTGCTTCTAGTTCCGACAATGCAGTAATAACGAGCAAGTAATCTAACTAACAATTCCAAAAAAACTACTGTCTTATACACAGTGTAAGGGGATAAAGAATATGTACATAAGGATATATGAATGAGTGATGGTACAGAGCAGCATAGGCAAGATACAGTAGATGATATCGAGTACAGTATATACATATGAGATAAGTATGTAAACCAAGTGGCATAGTTAAAGTGGCTAGTGATACATGTATTACATAAGGATGCAGTCGATGATATAGAGTACAGTATCAACGTATGCATATGAGATGAACAATGTAGGGTAAGTAACATTATATAAGGTAGCATTGTTTAAAGTGGCTAGTGATATATTTACATAATTTCCCATCAATTCCCATGATTAAAGTGGCTGGAGTAGAGTCAGTGTCATTGACAGTGTGTTGGCAGTAGCCACTCAATGTTAGTGGTGGCTGTTTAACAGTCTGATGGCCTTGAGATAGAAGCTGTTTTTCAGTCTCTCGGTCCCAGCTTTGATGCACCTGTACTGACCTCGCCTTCTGGATGACAGCGGGGTGAACAGGCAGTGGCTCGGGTGGTTGATGTCCTTGATGATCTTTATGGCCTTCCTGTAGCATCGGGTGGTGTAGGTGTCCTGGAGGGCAGGTAGTTTGCCCCCGGTGATGCGTTGTGCAGACCTCACTACCCTCTGGAGAGCCTTACGGTTGAGGGCGGTGCAGTTGCCATACCAGGCGGTGATACAGCCCGCCAGGATGCTCTCGATTGTGCATCTGTAGAAGTTTGTGAGTGCTTTTGGTGACAAGCCGAATTTCTTCAGCCTCCTGAGGTTGAAGAGGCGCTGCTGCGCCTTCCTCACGATGCTGTCTGTGTGAGTGGACCAATTCAGTTTGTCTGTGATGTGTATGCCGAGGAACTTAAAACACATGTAAACACGTGTAAACACATACACACACGTGTAAACACACACACACACACACACGTGTAAACACACGCACACACACACACACACACGTGTAAACACATGCACACTTACGTGTCAACACATGCACACACACACACACACGTGTCAACACATGCACACACACACACACACACACACACACACACACGTATGCACACACACACACACGTGTAAACACATGCACACACTTACAAGTGTAAACGCATGCACACACACGTGTAAACACACACGCAGCCTACAGGGCTGACTGGGAGAAGGGCAGTGAACTACAGCGGCGGGGTCAGTGGCTCTATGTCAGTTCTGTTCATTATGAAGGGAGAGAGAGGAAGGTAGGGAGAGGAGGGATGGGGGCCAGTGATAGAGAGGGAGAGAAGTGGAGGATATGGGGAGAGTGCAAAACGGCAAAAGAGAGTGAAGGAAACATGAAGTGAGCTATGCCAACAGTCAGTGGGAGAAGAGGAGACAGAGAAAAGAGTGAAAGGAGCCAGAGAGGACATTAAAGTACAGAACTACCCCTGATGGAGAGAGTGTGTAGGTATTAATGCCCTCTATTCCTGTAGAGAGTGATGCAACTGGGAGAGAGATTAATGATAGGAGAAAGGAAGTTCCTTCTTAATGACACACAGACATGGTATTGTTGATGTACAGGACGTGTGTGTGATTAAGCCAAGGTGTGTGTGATTATTTAAGGTGTACTGTACAGTGGGGGCAAAAAAGTATTTAGTCAGCCACCAATTGTGCAAGTTCTCCCACTTAAAAAGATGAGAGAGGCCTGTAATTTTCATCATAGGTACACTTCAACTATGACAGACAAAATGAGGGAAAATAATCCAGAAAATCACATTGTAGGATTTTTTATGAATTTATTTGCAAATTATGGTGGAAAATAAGTATTTGGTCACCTACAAACAAGCAAGATTTCTGGCTCTCACAGACCTGTAACTTCTTCTTTAAGAGGCTCCTCTGTCCTCCACTCGTTACCTGTATTAATGGCACCTGTTTGAACTTGTTATCAGTATAAAAGACACCTGTCCACAACCTCAAACAGTCACACTACAAACTCCACTATGGCCAAGACCAAAGAGCTGTCAAAGGACACCAGAAACAAAATTGTAGACCTGCACCAGAACGATGAGCAAAAATCCCAGAACCACACGGGGGGACCTAGTGAATGACCTGCAGAGAGCTGGGACCAAAGTAACAAAGCCTACCATCAGTAACACACTACGCCGTCAGGGACTAAAATCCTGCAGTGCCAGACGTGTCCCCCTGCTTAAGCCAGTACATGTCCAGGCCCGTCTGAAGTTTTCTAGAGAGCATTTGGATGATCCAGAAGAAGATTGGGAGAATGTCATATGGTCAGATGAAACCAAAATATAAAATTTGGGAAAAACTCAACTCGTCGTGTTTGGAGGACAAAGAATGCTGAGTTGCATCCAAAGAACACCATACCTACTGTGAAGCATGGGGGTGTAAACATCATGCTTTGGGGCTGTTTTTCTGCAAAGGGACCAGGACAACTGATCTGTGTAAAGGAAAGAATGAATTTTGGCCATGTATCGTGAGATTTTGAGTGAAAACCTCCTTCCATCAGCAAGGGAATTGAAGATGAAACGTGGCTGGGTCTTTCAGCATGACAATGATCCCAAACACACCGCCCGGGCAACGAAGGAGGGGCTTCGTAAGAAGCATTTCAAGGTCCTGGAGTGGCCTAGCCAGTCTCCAGATCTCAACCCCATAGAACATCTTTGGAGGGAGTTGAAAGTCCGTGTTGCCCAGAAACAGCCCCAAAACATCACTGCTCTAGAGGAGATCTACATGGAGGAATGGGCCAAAACACTAGCAACAGTGTGTGAAAACCTTGTGAAGACTTACAGAAAACGTTTGACCTCTGTCATTGCCAACAAAGTATTGAGATAAACTTTTGTTATTGACCAAATACTTATTTTCCACCATAATTTGCAAATAAATTCATTAAAAATCCTACAATGTGATTTTCTGTATTTTTTTTTTCTAATTTTGTCTATCATAGTTGAAGTGTACCTAAGATGAAAATTACAGGCCTCTCTCATCGTTTTAAGTGGGAGAACTTGCACAATTGGTGGCTGACTAAATACTTTTTTGCCCCACTGTATATGCTGCCTGAGCTGGAGTGTCTGTCTGCCTCTTTGTCTATCATCATAAATGGGAGAGATTACAAAACAGAAGCTTCTGCACACCATCACTCATCACTGAACACATACACACAAACACTCAACATGCATTTAGACAAAATTACAACAATCCAAGTGTGTGTGTGTGTGGGGGGGACTGAAACTGGGAATCCATAAATCTGACAGTTGTCCCAGCCTGTTCTGTCAAACTCTGTAATCACACACACACACACACACACACACACACACACACACACACACACACACACGCACACGCACACACACACACACACACACACACACACACACACACACACACACACACACACACACACACACACACACACACACACACACACACACACACACACACACACACACACACTCCACTCCCTCCCTACCTCTCTGTGTTATAGATTATGCAATAGGACGACCTTGTTTCTTCTTCCCTCTCTCCATTCCTTCCTCCAGACTGGAGTGCCTTGGCCTGGGTGTCCTGAATTATTCTGAACCGTCTCAGTGCAGCTCCTTCCAATAGGGCGCTTTCCCTTTAATTCCCAATTAAATAGCCAGCATCAGCTGCGCAAAAGTGGGGTTGTGATGGAGACGTGAATGAGGATGTGTTCAACCCTCAGTGCCGAAGCTTCTCTATTCCGTTTGTTTTGTTGCCGTTAAACGTGTGTTTTGTAGCCTAAGAGAGTTTACCCAGGATCGGATCCACTCTTTGCGTCCATGGACTACACCTCTCCGTTCTTCGTGGCCTTTCTCCGCTGGAGATCTATTGGCGGATTGGATTGTCTGACTGACCGACTGACTACCACCTTTTTGTATACGGTATTTCATTTGTTTTGATGCGATGTATACTTTGATTTATGTAGTTAGTTGTAGTTGAGGACTTAGTAAGAGTTGATACGCTTTAAAGTTCTGTGGTAAAATAATTGTTATATTGATTGTATGTTTAATACTGGGTTTACGCTACACGGAATGAACGGACAAACATTGCGTGACAAAAGTCACTTGAGTTCACTGAACTCCTTTACCGGGCTGGACTCTTTTTAGGCCCGAGGTACAGGACATTTCTGGAGGAACCAGAACTCATTGTGATATTATTATATGTGTGTAATCATTGTTGTTGCTAATACAACCCACGCAAAAGAATATAGTTGTTTTTGAAGTTCTTTCCAATGTTTTAAGGGTTTATGAAAAGTTTATTTCCATCCTGACTTTTACATAAGTCCTTTGTATTGGTGTAGACTTGACGGACCAGATGGGACTCATCCCCACCCAAACTAAAAGGAGAAACTAATGTTTTCTCTGGTAGGCACAACCTACCTGGCACCCCTATAAATAATAACCTCAAGTCAAAACCGTTACATAAAAAATGGCACCCCAGATGGGACAGCTCAACATTGAGAACTAACCAAAGCAAATCTTTTGTGTGGAATTAAAACAATGGATTCACCCCAAGATAATGTGCTCATCCATGTCATACCTGTCAATGGGAATACACAGGGCCATTCTGACCATCAAGCTGACAATACAAATCTTAAGGTGAATGGAGATAATGGAGTTGATTTGGGCCAGAGCCCTGGGAATCTGAATGCTCGGTCTGGACCACAGGCCACAGGAGGTCTAACCAGTTACTCACTTATTGACATGGATCTGTGTGGAAGTACTGAGCTAGCCCTCCCTCTGACACCCAACCTTCCTCCATTGTCTGGTTTATCTCCAGAGGTTGTAGTCCTACAACTTCAAGGTGACATCCTTGATATTCGTCGGACTCAACAACATCTCCAAACTCTTATCCACCATAATTTCAAATGTCTGAGGGAAGAGCAACAACAGAGTGCCATGGAATTCAGAAACTCACTGAGCACTCTAACCCACACGCTGACAGAGCTCAGTGAGAGTGGAAGACGGGAAATTACTGGTGCCATGGACAGGCAGTTTGACTACCAACGAAACCAACTCACTGCCACTCTCCAATGGCGCCTGCAACATCACCACACTGAGGTCCTCAAGGACGTTAATTCTGTTTTTCTCCCATGGTTAACACTGTAGGCCACTTGCAGACAGAACTCTCTAATTGTGTTAAAATGTTGGATGACGTGTCTGTGGACATGGCCTCCATTAGGCACAACTCCTTACACAGAGTTTCCTGGTGTCCACTTCTGTTCAGACCACTGAGGGCCAAGCTGGCACCTCTGAACAGCCAAGACAAGGCCATGCTGCAGCCACCCCTTGCAGGATGCAATCTACCATGCATCCTGGTGTTCATTTGCATTGTCCGATAACACCCTCCCCCTCTACTTCCTCAATCCCTCCTAGCTCGTTTGTTCATGGTGATATGAGTAGACGTCATGTGGGGGCGATGCCCATTAAATTGCAATTTCCCACCTTTGGGAAAAAGATGACAGTCCTGATCCGCTAATGTATCTAGAAAGATGTTGTGACTTTCTTGCCCTCAATCCCCTGGCTGACGAAGAACTCCTTGCCACATTGAGGAATGTGTTGCATGGGACAGCTCGAGACTGGTGGGATGTGGCACGTCTCACCACTACCTCCTGGGCTGACTTTGAGGCCAAGTTTTCCTCTGCATTTCTGTCTGAGGACTACACAGATGAGCTGGCAGACAGAGTCAGGAATCGAGTGCAAAGCGAGAAAGAGAGTATCCGTGACTTTGCATACGGTTACCACTCCCTGTGCAGAAGGTGGAAACCTGGCATTGAGGAGGAAGAGGTCATTAAATTGATCTTGAAGAACATCAACCCACTACTAGCCAGTCAACTCCGAGAACGAGTCACCACTGTCAATGGACTGGTTCGCTTGGGACAGCAGTTTGAGAAGGACAGAGAATGCCAACAGCAATATGACCAGAGAAAGAAACAGACACCCAAACAGTTACCCAAGACAGACCATCAACAACAGCCAGAGTCTCCAGCCAAGACCCCTCTCATGTTCTGTTGGAGATGTAGCCAAAAGGGACATTCTTCAGCTACATGTCCAAGACCGTATCAAGTAAACCCTTCCAGAAACCACAAATCACAACAGGCCAACACACCTAACTCTCTTTGCAGGAATGACCATCCTACTCTGGGTGCTTTAACCAGAGCTGAAACTCCAAGAGTCACTGCCTACGCCCCCCCATCGACATCCCCTTCCTTTCAGTTAATACCGCACCAATCAGAAGCTACAAAGTTACATGATTGGGGTTCAAATGTGGCACTCTTCTCTGCCGTTGCTCCGGTACCACTAACCCTTGATAATCCTTCTGACGATCTCCTTTTACAGGCTGTGAGAAGAGCTCAGCTGGAACAGCCAGAGGAGTTAAGGCTGTTGGAACAGCTGCAGAATAATGCTGATGTATGTACTTCAAAGCTAGGACGCACCGGGCTCCTGAAGCACAAAATATTCCTTACACAGGAAATGCCGATCAAGCAAAAGCCATATCGTTTGTCCCCAGCGAAGCTAATCATCCAAAAGGGACTCATTAATGATATGTTAACACAAGATATAATAGAACGTTCCTCCTCTCCCTGGGCTGCTCCTGTTGTCCTCATCCCAAAAAAGACTGGTGGTCTTAGATTTTGTGTGGACTATAGGAAGACCAACAATGTTTCCCAGACTGATG
Organism: Oncorhynchus tshawytscha; assembly: GCF_018296145.1. Classification (NCBI taxonomy): domain Eukaryota; kingdom Metazoa; phylum Chordata; class Actinopteri; order Salmoniformes; family Salmonidae; genus Oncorhynchus; species Oncorhynchus tshawytscha. The sequence continues at coordinate 24,093,121 of NC_056454.1, read as the reverse complement.
CCTATCCTCTTCCCACCATCCACGAGATCCTGGAGTCATTGTCTGGCGCTGTTGTGTTCACTACCCTTGACCTCAATAGTGGTTATTGGCAGGTTGAGATGGACCAGGAAAGCAAGGACAAGACTGCTTTTGTCTGTGCTGAGGGCTTGTTTTCCTTTAAGGTGATGCCCTTTGGATTAAAGAATGCCCCTGCCACTTTCCAAAGACTCATGGAGATTGCGTTAGGTGAGCTCAAAGGGAAGATCTGTTTCGTCTACCTGGACGATATAATTATCTACTCTCAGAACAGAGAAAGACACTTTCAAGATCTTCAAGCAGTGTTGGACAAGCTAAGAGAAGCTGGTCTGACCTTGAATATGAAGAAGAGCAACTTCTGCCAAACCTCCCTGAAGTTCCTTGGCCATATTGTGTCTTTTGACGGCATTCATGTGGATCCTGAAAAGACGAAGGCTGTACAAGACTTCCCTGTGCCAACCACACTCAAGGCCCTTCAACGGTTCCTTGGGATGGCTGGATGGTACCATCGGTTTGTGTCGAACTTCTCCCAGGTGGCAGAACCCCTCAACGCGTTGAAGCGAAAAGGAGTGAAATTCCAATGGACGGCAGAGTGCCAGACCTCCTTTGAAACCCTGAAACGACACCTCGTCACACCTCCCATTTTAGGTCATCCCAACTTTGATTGCCCTTTTGTTGTTTACACTGATGCAAGTGATGTTGGACTTGGTGCTGTCCTAGTCCAACAGACTGGACTTGGCACTGAAGAAGTGCTAGCGTTCGCCAGTCGGACATTGAATGGAGCAGAACGGAACTACTCCACAACCGAGCAAGAGTGCCTTGCAGTTGTCTGGGCTTTGGAAAAGTGGAGGTACTACCTGGAGGGAAGACACTTCATTGTGGTCACTGACCATTCCTCCCTTGTGTGGGTGTTCAAGACCAACAAACCAAGTACCAGACTCATAAGATGGGCTCTACGGTTGCAAGAGTTCACCTTTGCAGTAGAATACAGGAAAGGAAAATACAACACTGTTCCAGATGCCTTGTCCAGAGCTCCTGCTTGTGATAACGGTGGCCCTCCTCTTACATGTGCTACTGTCCTGTCAAGCAGTCGAGACTCGCCCAAAACGGACTTTCCCATCTCTGATGAGGCCATATGGAAAGCCCAACAGGATGATCCAGAAGTACAGGCTTTGTACCAGACTATCCTGGAAGATGGAGAAAAGATGGTCAATCCTACCACAAAGCTGACCATCATTGAAGACAAAGTCTACCGTGTTGTACAACTACCTCACAGAACACTCTACCAAATGTACATACCTGAAACTCTACGCCTTCAACTGCTTCAACATTTCCATGAAGACCCATTAGCTGGTCATTTGGGCAGGTTCAAAACCTACAAGCGGTTGCAAGCGTTACTGTACTGGCCAAATCTGGGCATGGATGTGAAGTCGCACATCCGAAACTGTCAGGTTTGTCAAATGTACAAACCAGAAGGTAGAAAGCCTGCTGGCAAGTTGCAGCAAACGGTGGTTACCCGACCTTGGGAAATGTTAGGAGTGGATTTGATGGGTCCATTTCCTAGAAGCTCCAATCAGAATGTGTACATGCTTGTTTTTGTTGATTATTATTCAAAGTGGGTGGAGCTATTTTCCCTGCGTCAGGCCACAGCAAGGACCGTCTCTAACATCCTTACGAAAGAGATCCTGACTCGCTGGGGAGTGCCTGATTACATCCTGTCTGATCGAGGTTCCCAATTTGTCTCTGATCTCTTTGAGGAGACCTGCCAAAGATGGAACCTGAGACAGAAGTTGACCACGGCCTATCACCCACAGACCAATCTCACTGAGAGAGTAAATCGAACCTTGAAGACAATGATTGCTTCCTATGTAGGGACCCAGCACAAACACTGGGACAAGCACCTTCACGAGTTTCGATTTGCCCTGAATTCTGCTGTGCAAGAGTCCACTGGAGTCACACCTGCAGAGCTGAACCTAAGTCGTCCTCTCCGAGGACCCTTGGATATGGTGCTACAGCCCCAGCAGCTTACTCCAGACGCTGCTTGCTATGACCAGGTAGTCCATCTCCACGACTTGAGAGCTCTTGTCTCAAAGAACACGATCCAGGCTCGACTCAAGCAGAAGAGAAATTATGATAAGAACAGACGAGACATGCAGTTCCAGCTTCGTGATCGGGTGTGGCTTCGCTCTCATCCTTACTCGAAAGCTGAACAATTCTTCTCTGCCAAGCTCGCTCCTAAATGGCAAGGACCATATAGGATTGTGGAGCAGATGGGCCCTTTGAACTACCGAGTGGTGAAAGAGGACACAGGTGAAGATATGCGCGTTGTCCATGTCTCACGCCTTAAGGCCTGTTACCCCTCGGCTGAGGAATTGAGGCGATTGAGCGCCGCAAGGTCCTGGATATCTTTGAAGAGGAAAGTGAGGAGACTTTTCTTGGATTCCCAGACTCAGAAGTCTCACACCTTAAGGCCTGTGATCCTTCAGCTGAGGAGCGTGAGCTCCAAAAAGTCATGAATATTTTTGTAGAGGAAAGCGATGAGACCTTTCTCGGTTTCCCCGACCAAGATGTGCCTTCCAGGGCAATGGTCGGCTTTTTCCAGGGGAGGGGGTGTGTGACGGCCCTGAATTATTCTGAACCGTCTCAGTGCAGCTCCTTCCAATAGGGCGCTTTCCCTTTAATTCCCAATTAAATAGCCAGCATCAGCTGCGCAAAAGTGGGGTTGTGATGGAGACGTGAATGAGGATGTGTTCAACCCTCAGTGCCGAAGCTTCTCTATTCCGTTTGTTTTGTTGCCGTTAAACGTGTGTTTTGTAGCCTAAGAGAGTTTACCCAGGATCGGATCCACTCTTTGCGTCCATGGACTACACCTCTCCGTTCTTCGTGGCCTTTCTCCGCTGGAGATCTATTGGCGGATTGGATTGTCTGACTGACCGACTGACTACCACCTTTTTGTATACGGTATTTCATTTGTTTTGATGCGATGTATACTTTGATTTATGTAGTTAGTTGTAGTTGAGGACTTAGTAAGAGTTGATACGCTTTAAAGTTCTGTGGTAAAATAATTGTTATATTGATTGTATGTTTAATACTGGGTTTACGCTACACGGAATGAACGGACAAACATTGCGTGACAAAAGTCACTTGAGTTCACTGAACTCCTTTACCGGGCTGGACTCTTTTTAGGCCCGAGGTACAGGACATTTCTGGAGGAACCAGAACTCATTGTGATATTATTATATGTGTGTAATCATTGTTGTTGCTAATACAACCCACGCAAAAGAATATAGTTGTTTTTGAAGTTCTTTCCAATGTTTTAAGGGTTTATGAAAAGTTTATTTCCATCCTGACTTTTACATAAGTCCTTTGTATTGGTGTAGACTTGACGGACCAGATGGGACTCATCCCCACCCAAACTAAAAGGAGAAACTAATGTTTTCTCTGGTAGGCACAACCTACCTGGCACCCCTATAAATAATAACCTCAAGTCAAAACCGTTGTGTGTGTTGGTGTTTGTGCATATTAATGTGTTTTCTCTTGTTTCTGTTACTCATACTCCCTTGAGGTTGAGTGCTTCCGAAATGCATATGTGGGTGCTTGTCTGGGTGTATGCTCCTGTGAGTGCGTCTATGTGGGTGCTTGTCTGGGTGTATGCTCCTGTGAGTGCGTCTATGTGGGTGCTTGTCTGGGTGTATGCTCCTGTGAGTGCGTCTATGTGGGTGCTTGTCTGGGTGTATGCTCCTGTGAGTGCGTCTATGTGGGTGCTTGTCTGGGTGTATGCTCCTGTGAGTGCGTCTATGTGGGTGCTTGTCTGGGTGTATGCTCCTGTGAGTGCGTCTATGTTTGCAGTGTGTGTGTGGGGGGGAGGTGTTAGTAAAGCACGGAGGTGTTTCTCATATTGATCAACTGTAACCCTGGCCATATAATGATGGTTTAACTCAAGAGGGGACAGTTTAATCTGTGCGTGTGTGTGCGTGTCCCCTCAGTACGTGTGTGTGTGTGTGTGTGTGTGTGTGTGTGTGTGTGTGTCTGAGTGATGAGACAGTTTTATGACTGCTGGGTTCAGTGAATTCACTCACCCATCACTTTAACATCCGGACAACCACCATACCCCTAATTGATGTGTGTGAAGTTGAGAAAGGAAAAAATGAAATAGAGAATAGATAGATGAAAGTCTATGCTCGTAGTGGGAGAGATAGCTTAAACAAGGGGGCACTAAAAATAGAGGACAGAGAGAGACACCAAATGAGACAAAAGTGAGGCAGGGAAACGGAGAGAGTTGAAAAGAGATTGATCCTCCAGAGAATATGTGAGAGAGAGAGAGATGTTAAGTAAGTGTGTGATAAGTGTGTGCATTTTAGCCGGAGCGTACCAGTCCTGCTGTGCTTCATTAAGTCCATGTTTGCTGCGGACCTAGTCACCTCCCTCTTTGAGCGCTGCTTGTGTGTGTGTGTGTGTGTGTGTGTGTGTGTATCGATTTTCTTTGACAGACCCCCCACACATCCAGATACTGTGTTGAGTGGCAGAACTGATTTCACTATTTGTGTCTCTCTCTAGATCTACTCTATATATCCATTCTCTCCCTTTCACTATTTATCCTTCTTTACCTCTCTCTCTCTCTCAATGTCTTGCTTCTCTCCTTTCTTTCTTTCTCTTTTTCTTTCTTTATCTCCCCCTCCCCCAGCCCAGTGACCACCCACCAATCTGTCTCTGTTAAGCTTCCTCCACAACCTGTCATTCTCTCCCTCCCTCCCTCTCCTCGATCGCTCTTTATCTTCCTTCCTGTCTTTCTCTCACTCATACTCTCTCTCTCTTTCACTTTTCATCTAAAGAGAGAGGAGGAGGTGATAGAGGGCTGTAAAATCAAATATGAGAGAGACAGAGAGAGAGAGACGGAGCGATATGGAAACGTAGCGAGTGAGATCACATATTCCCTGGGATTTCAGACGGCCATGTAACCTGAATGAGAGCTGTCACATTCAGTGGACCAGAGCAGTATTGACCGTGTATCGAGTGTTGCAGTAGGACTGACCGCTTATTGACCGTGTCATAGTAGTCCTGACGACATATCGACCGTGTAACTGTACGGTCCATAAAGTATCGACAACACTCACTCCTTCAGCCACTGTGTCTGGACCGCAATCTGCCAGGGAGGCTCACTGAGTCATGACCACCTGAGGACCACCAGCAGACCCTGTGAGCATGCCTAGGAGACGGGCGGAGAGAGATGCTTTCCTCCCCTGTCCCGAGATACGCTGGTCTGTCTTCGTCAGTGTTCAGTGAAGCACATGGTAAAGAATGAGGGAGAATAAGAAGTAAGGTGGTTGTGGGTGTATGGGGTTGTGGGTGTGCGCGTGTGATCAGCAACTCTTGTATCCTCTCTCTCCACAGAGTGTTCTATCCCTTAATTTGTGGCACGGCATGGAGACCATCTGGGCTGTGTGTTTGTGGTCTTTCCCATTGGTATGTAATCACTGCTCTTTCTTCTCTCCCAGACTGTACCACCTGATGGCCTGGGGGGTACCCCTGGTGATGGCCTCCCTGCCCCTGTTCAGTGGATACTACGGCCCAGCAGGAGCCTGGTGGTGACTTTCACACTCAGTTTTGTCTATTTGTTGTCATGCTAACAATGCATTTTGAATGTAGATTTCTGTTAATATTTTTGATGTCCTTTCCATTGCCTTGCGTTTTGTTCTACATCCTCCTCTGTATACATCTATAGTTTATAGTCATCTCTTCCTTTTTGACCTGAGGTTTCAGCATGAAACCGGATGGGTTTAAGCAAACTAGCCTTTGATTTCACTTCTCCATTATTGTTAGATTGATTGTCTTAAAGGAACAGAGGTAAGAAGGAACGGGGACAGAACCAGAGTCTCCGAGCTCCTTTCTCTTTCTAGTCTGAGATTATTAATAGCAACAGCTATGCTCCTTTCCCCACCAAATTCACAGGATTCTCTGTCTTTTTCTCTCGTCCTCTCTCTCTCCCTTTGTAATCACCCTCACTCTCTCTCTGCCCCTCCCTCTCGCTCTCCCCCCTCTTTCGCTCTCTCTCTAGCTGGATCACAGGCAACCACGTAGCTTGGAGATTTGGGATGTAAGTGAAAACCTCTCAGCCATCAAAGCCAGTGCATAGAGGGAAGACTGGAGGGAGGGAGGGAGGGAGGGAGGAGGGGGGTGGTCCCTACAGAGAGAGGGGAAGGGGTTTGTATGTTCGGAGGCCAGAGGTTTTTCCTGTGTGTGTGTGTGTGTGTGTGTGTGTGTGTGTGTGTGTGTGTGTGTGTGTGTGTGTGTGTTCCTTCCTGTACATGTCTGTGTTTCTTCAGAATGTTATGAAGGATTACGTCTCCCCAAGCCTGGATATGACCTGCCAATCACTTAGCGTAGCCAGACATTCACTTATCAAGCCAGGCAATCATGCTAGCGCTCGCAGCATTAGTGAGGAATCAATCTCTCTAACCGCACGCACACATACAAAACACACACACACCATTACACACATACACACACTCTTCTCTATCAATGCAGACAGCAGTGCTAGCACTCCGTCTCTGTCTTTTATCAGCCCCCCTCCTCCCCCTCCTAGTTTCCATAGCGCCGTGGGTCGCCTGGGGGACGGGCTGCTTAGAGGATCTGGGAATCTTCATTAAGTCTAATTACATCAAACGAGACGAGAGATTAGAGGCCCGGACGAAGCACGTCAGACAAACACACACACACACACACACTATATACTGTACACACACACACACACCATACATACTCACGTCTGATGCTCCGAGTGAGAGAGTTTGGGTGAAGGGGGGTGGAGGAGAGAGAGAGGGATTAAGGGGTCAGGTAAAAAGGAGAGAACAGAAGGGAGGTTGAGAGGAAAGAGAGAGGGTTTCATCTCCTGTTCCAAAACTCAGTAGTTAGTCTTCATCAGTGTTCAGTCAAGCGAATATGAAAGATTAAAGAAAGATGGAGAGAGAGAACGAGAGAGGTCCTCACTCTCCCCCTCTCTCTACCCCTGAGAATAGAGGCAGACAGAAAGGAATATCATAACTGTGGGGGTGTATTTGATTGAACTCAAGCATCAGCGCTTAAGGATTGCTTCACCCTTTTGTGAAAGGGTGTCAGCCTGCTTGTGTGTGAGAGAGATACTCTACCTATTTTATCCTTCCCCCCTGCCCTCCCTCCCTCTCTGCTCTCTGGCCCATCCCTCCCTTCATGATGTCTTCCTCCTCTGGCCTGAGATGGTATCTTCCAGGTCAGACATGAAACTAGCATGTTTGTAGCTGAGGTCTTGCCGGTGTGTCTTTCACAAGTGTCTAATTAATGGCGCTTTCATCAGTTGTCCTCTCACTTCAGAGCAGGGCTGGAGCGCTTCTTAAGCTGCAGGGTGGCGTGTGGGTGTACATGTTTGTGAGTGCGCAAGCGCTGGCTTCAACTAGTGTTCTTTGTAGTTTCTCCCTCCTTCCTTTCTTTTTGTATCTTGCTTTTTTTCTGTCCATGTTGCTTGCCTTTCTGTGTTCTCTGTCCTTACCTCTCCTGGTCAGTCTCCTCCCCCCTTTCTCACCCCTCTCCCTCCCCTTTTCTCTTTCCATCCATCCATCCATCCCACCATCCATCCATCCTTCCTCTCTCCATCTTTCCATCTCTCTCCGGGTGGGTGATGTTCAGCTGTAGAGCTCCAGCAGACTCTAATGGCAGATCATTATCATGCTAATTAGAGCACTTTGTAGCTGCCGCTCATTACTCCTCCTCCCTCGTCTCCCCCCTCTCCCCCACCTCTCTAGTCTTCTCCCCCCTCCCTCGTTAAAAGGCCACTCTCCCTCCTCCCCCATCGTTAACGCAAGGCTCTGTGTAATTGGACGCCATTTATTCCGGAGAGCGGGTTATTAAATCACACAGGGGTGAGGTGAGCACGTTTTCACTCCATCCTGTCGCTCTGTCTTTCTCTCTGGATGAAACGCATATCCTTTTATCTTGTGCACACACACGCACACACACACACACACACACACACACACACACACACACACACACACACACACACACACACACACACACATGCACACACACACACACACATATGCACACACACACACACACACGCACACATGCGCACACACACACACACACACACACACACACACACATACATACACACACACACACACACACACACACACACACACATACATACATACACACACACATTTACACACATACATACACACACACACACACACACACACACACACACACACACACACATACACACACACACACACACGCGCGCACACACATACACACATACATATACACACATACATACACGCACACACATACACACACACACACATTCACACACACACACACACATATACACGCACACACGCACATACACACGCACACAAACACTCACACACACATACACACACACACATGCGCACACACACATATACACACACATACACATACACATACACACACACACACACACACACATATACACACACACTCATACACTCATACACGTATACACACACACTCATACACATACACACACGCATACATACACACACACACACATACACACACACACATACACATACATACACACACATACATACGCACACACACACATACACACACATACACATGCACACACACACACATACACACACACACACTCATACACTCATACACTCATACACACATACATGCACGCACGCACACACACACATACACTCACACACATACAAATGCACGCACACACACACATACATACACGCACATACATACACACATGCACACACACACACATACACATGCACACACACACACACATACACATGCACACACCCTCAGACAACATGTCCAGACAGCGCCACACTCCCACTTCCCCAGTATCCAGGCAGTACTTACTGAGGATAGTTATGCACTTAGTCTAAACTGCTCTGGATAAGAGCATCTAGTAAGTGATTGTAATGTGAATATAGTTGTTGCTAAATGAACAGAAGTGTAATGTTAATGTTACATAAGCCACTGTGAATGTCAGTTTTTATTTAGGGCAGATATCAAAGGACAATGAAAGAGCCCTGAGATGTTCCAGATCCTATGACTATGACACAGAGTATTTCCTGGTCAGGTCACGTGGTCAGGATGAACTCCGGGCGTAGCATTTGTCTGGCCTGGGGAATGAGGAGTTGGTGTGGATCTGAAAAACACTGTGGACTCTCTCGCTCTGATGAAATTGAAAGACTGTTGAAAGAATGCTAAATGTTGCATTGCTGAACACACATCCTGCTGTCTGTCTATCTGCATGTACAGCAGCAGGGACAGCCTTAGAATGGTCTGTCTATCTACATGTACAGCAGCAGGGACAGCCTTAGAATGGTCTGTCTATCTACATGTCCAGCAACAGGGACAGCCTTAGAATGGTCTGTCTATCTACTTGTACAGCAACAGGGACAGCCTTAGAATGGTCTGTCTATCTACAGTGCCTTGCGAAAGTATTCGGCCCCCTTGAACTTTGCGACCTTTTGCCACATTTCAGGCTTCAAACATAAAGATATAAAACTGCATATTTTTGTGAAGAATCAACAACAAGTGGGACACAATCATGAAGTGGAACGACATTTATTGTATATTTCAAACTTTTTTAACAAATCAAAAACTGAAAAATTGGGCGAGCAAAATTATTCAGCCCCCTTAAGTTAATACTTTGTAGCGCCACCTTTTGCTGCGATTACAGCTGTAAGTCGCTTGGGGTATGTCTCTATCAGTATTGCACATCGAGAGACTGACATTTTTTCCCATTCCTCCTTGCAAAACAGCTCGAGCTCAGTGAGGTTGGATGGAGAGCATTTGTGAACAGCAGTTTTCAGTTCTTTCCACAGATTCTCGATTGGATTCAGGTCTGGACTTTGACTTGGCCATTCTAACACCTGGATATGTTTATTTTTGAACCATTCCATTGTAGATTTTGCTTTATGTTTTGGATCATTGTCTTGTTGGAAGACAAATCTCCGTCCCAGTCTCAGGTCTTTTGCAGACTCCATCAGGTTTTCTTCCAGAATGGTCCTGTATTTGGCTCCATCCATCTTCCCATCAATTTTAACCATCTTCCCTGTCCCTGCTGAAGAAAAGCAGGCCCAAACCATGATGCTGCCACCACCATGTTTGACAGTGGGGATGGTGTGTTCAGGGTGATGAGCTGTGTTGCTTTTACGCCAAACATAACGTTTTGCATTGTTGCCAAAAAGTTCAATTTTGGTTTCATCTGACCAGAGCACCTTCTTCCACATGTTTGGTGTGTCTACCAGGTGGCTTGTGGCAAACTTTAAACAACACTTTTTATGGATATCTTTAAGAAATGGCTTTCTTCTTGCCACTCTTCCGTAAAGGCCAGATTTGTGCAATATACGACCGATTGTGGTCCTATGGACAGAGTCTCCCACCTCAGCTGTAGATCTCTGCAGTTCATCCAGAGTGATCATGGGCCTCTTGGCTGCATCTCTGATCAGTCTTCTCCTTGTATGAGCTGAAAGTTTAGAGGGACGGCCAGGTCTTGGTAGATTTGCAGTGGTCTGATACTCCTTCCATTTCAATATTATCGCTTGCACAGTGCTCCTTGGGATGTTTAAAGCTTGGGAAATCTTTTTGTATCCAAATCCAGCTTTAAACTTCTTCACAACAGTATCTCGGACCTGCCTGGTGTGTTCCTTGTTCTTCATGATGCTCTCTGCGCTTTTAACGGACCTCTGAGACTATCACAGTGCAGGTGCATTTATACGGAGACTTGATTACACACAGGTGGATTGTATTTATCATCATTAGTCATTTAGGTCAACATTGGATCATTCAGAGATCCTCACTGAACTTCTGGAGAGAGTTTGCTGCACTGAAAGTAAAGGGGCTGAATAATTTTGCACGCCCAATTTTTCAGTTTTTGATTTGTTAAAAAAGTTTGAAATATCCAATAAATGTCGTTCCACTTCATGATTGTGTCCCACTTGTTGTTGATTCTTAACAAAAAATACAGTTTTATATCTTTATGTTTGAAGCCTGAAATGTGGCAAAAGGTCGCAAAGTTCAAGGGGGCCGAATACTTTCGCAAGGCACTGTACATGTACAGCAGCAGGGACAGCCTTAGAATGGTCTGTCTATCTACATGTACAGCAGCAGGGACAGCTTTAGAATGGTCTGTCTATCTGCATGTACAACAGCAGGGACAGCCTTAGAATGGTCTGTCTATCTACATGTACAGCAGCAGGGACAGCCTTAGAATGGTCTATCTACATGTACAGCAGCAGGGACAGCCTTAGAATGGTCTATCTACATGTCCAGCAGCAGGGAATGGGTCTGTCTATCTACATGTCCAGCAGCAGGGACAGCCTTAGAATGGTCTATCTACATGTACAGCAGCAGGGACAGCCTTAGAATGGTCTGTCTATCTGCATGTACAGCAGCAGGGACAGCCTTAGAATGGTCTGTCTATCTACATGTCCAGCAGCAGGGACAGCCTTAGAATGGTCTATCTACATGTACAGCAGCAGGGACAGCCTTAGAATGGTCTGTCTATCTACATGTCCAGCAGCAGGGACAGCCTTAGAATGGTCTATCTACATGTACAGCAGCAGGGACAGCCTTAGAATGGTCTGTCTATCTACATGTACAGCAGCAGGGACAGCCTTAGAATGGTCTGTCTACATGTACAGCAACAGGGACAGCCTTAGAATGGTCTGTCTACATGTACAGCAGCAGGGACAGCCTTAGAATGGTCTGTCTACATGTACAGCAACAGGGACAGCCTTAGAATGGTCTGTCTACATGTACAGCAGCAGGGACAGCCTTAGAATGGTCTGTCTATCTACATGTACAGCAGCAGGGACAGCCTTAGAATGGTCTGTCTATCTACATGTACAGCAGCAGGGACAGCCTTAGAATGGTCTGTCTATCTACATGTACAGCAGCAGGGACAGCCTTAGAATGGTCTGTCTATCTACATGTACAGCAGCAGGGACAGCCTTAGAATGGTCTGTCTATCTACATGTACAGCAGCAGGGACAGCCTTAGAATGGTCTGTCTATCTACATGTACAGCAGCAGGGACAGCCTTAGAATGGTCTATCTACATGTACAGCAGCAGGGACAGCCTTAGAATGGTCTGTCTATCTACATGTCCAGCAGCAGGGACAGCCTTAGAATGGTCTGTCTATCTACATGTCCAGCAGCAGGGACAGCCTTAGAATGGTCTGTCTATCTACATGTACAACAGCAGGGACAGCCTTAGAATGGTCTGTCTATCTACATGTACAGCAACAGGGACAGCCTTAGAATGGTCTGTCTACATGTCCAGCAGCAGGGACAGCCTTAGAATGGTCTGTCTATCTACATGTCCAGCAGCAGGGACAGCCTTAGAATGGTCTATCTACATGTACAGCAACAGGGACAGCCTTAGAATGGTCTATCTACATGTCCAGCAGCAGGGACAGCCTTAGAATGGTCTGTCTATCTACATGTCCAGCAGCAGGGACAGCCTTAGAATGGTCTATCTACTTGTACAGCAGCAGGGACAGCCTTAGAATGGTCTGTCTATCTACTTGTACAGCAGCAGGGACAGCCTTAGAATGGTCTATCTACATGTACAGCAGCAGGGACAGCCTTAGAATGGTCTGTCTATTATGATGTGTTCCATTCTGATGAGCAGAAGTGCTTTGATGAGTTAAGGTACTGTTGAGGCCCTGAGTGTAGGGTAGTGGTTAGAGTCTTGGCATTCTGAGGCCTGTTGTCTGGTCATTTTCTGAGCGGGTGACACTCCTCTGAAGCTGTGAACCCGTTCTTTCTCTCTCTCGTTCTCTGTCACACATCTTAACAGAAATACCATGCATTTCTGAAGTTGTGTCCCTTTGTCATCCTTTCTTGACCTCCTCCATCGCTCAAGAATGCTGTACATTACCCGCTATTCTCTCACTTTCTCCGCCTCTCTCTTTCTCTCCTGTTTTGATAACTTCCTCTCACAGTGCCCTGGACAGAAACCCTAGTACTTACCTATTGCGCTACGGTTTGACTTCTCTACACAAGTGCTGAATCAGAGGTGGCTGAAGGATATCTAACCTAAACAAATACCTATACAAAATACATGGAGTTAAATGTTTTAGATAATTGTCTTTTACTGGCTTTGCAGAGTTCACTGCAGAGTTCACTGCAGAGTTCACTGCACTCCTGGTGTTTTATGATTATACCAGGGCCAGGAGTTTATCTTGACTACATGATTTGACCAGGGAAAACTCCTGGCCCTAGGCTCCCAGGCCTGAGAGGTCATTACCATTCCACCTGTCAGTCTTCCTCTTTAGTTAGTGTATGCTCTTGAAGTAACTCTTGTGTTCAAGTCAATGGGAGAATCACATTTAAATCTGTGTTGATTTCATGTAAAGACATGGCCCTCTTGTGTGTAATGCATTTTCCTCTGTCCCCCACCCTGCAGATGGTACGTTCCACTCTTCACCCTCATCTTCCTCATGATCTGCTGCTACGCCAGAATAATCTACGTAGCCAATGAGAGGGTGAGCCCACCTTCCCATATGTCATGTTTGCACGGTCATAATGTAGTGTGGCCAATGGTTGTGCACTCAGTTTATCTTGAAGTGGATGTCTCTGTGAAATTCACCTCAGTGTGCAGTGTTTTCTGCTAACTCTGCCACTGCTGCTTAAAACAATCCCAGGGGAAAAATTGGTGTGTGTGTGTGTGTGTGTGTATGTGTGCAAGAGAGAAAGTGTGTGTGTGTTTGCCTGTCAGAGAGCTCACAGAGAACCAGTGACTACAAGCCACCAGTGGGGGTGAAACTCAGTTTGTCCCTCCCTCCCCCTATCGCTCCCTCCCCCGTCCTCCCTCCCTCCCTCCCCATATCGCTCCCTCCCTCCCTCCCCCTATCGCTCCCTCCCTCCCCCCTATCGCTCCCTCCCTCCCCCTATCGCTCCCTCCCTCTATCCCTCTCCTGTTGGGAGTGTTTTTGTGTTGATGGGCAGCCTGGAGGCAACATACCAGCATGCTCCACATAGCTGCCATCTCCCTGATTCTGACCTGAGTGACAACACAACACACGGACACAGCCTGTCTGACCTGAGTGACGACACAACACACGGACACAGCCTGTCTGACCTGAGTGACGACACAGCACACGGACACAGCCTGTCTGACCTGAGTGACGACACAACACACGGACACAGCCTGTCTGACCTGAGTGACAGCACAGCACACGGACACAGCCTGTCTGACCTGAGTGACGACACAACACACGGACACAGCCTGTCTGACCTGAGTGACACACAGCACACGGACACAGCCTGTCTGACCTGAGTGACGACACAGCACACAGACACAGCCTGTCTGACCTGAGTGACACACAGCACACAGACACAGCCTGTCTGACCTGAGTGACACACAGCACACGGACACAGCCTGTCTGACCTGAGTGACAACACAGCACGCAGACACAGCCTGTCTGACCTGAGTGACAACACAGCACACGGACACAGCCTGTCTGACCTGAGTGACAACACAGCACACGGACACAGCCTGTCTGACCTGAGTGACACACAACACACGGACACAGTCTGTCTGACCTGAGTGACGACACAGCACACGGACACAGCCTGTCTGACCTGAGTGACAGCACAGCACACGGACACAGCCTGTCTGACCTGAGTGACAACACAGCACACGGACACAGCCTGTCTGACCTGAGTGACAACACAGCACACGGACACAGCCTGTCTGACCTGAGTGACGACACAGCACACGGACACAGCCTGTCTGACCTGAGTGACGACACAGCACACGGACACAGCCTGTCTGACCTGAGTGACAGCACAGCACACGGACACAGCCTGTCTGACCTGAGTGACAACACAGCACACGGACACAACCTGTCTGACCTGAGTGACAACACAGCACACGGACACAGCCTGTCTGACCTGAGTGACAACACAGCACACAGACACAGCCTGTCTGACCTGAGTGACAACACAGCACACGGACACAGCCTGTCTGACCTGAGTGACGACACAACACACAGACACAGCCTGTCTGACCTGAGTGACGACACAGCACACGGACACAGCCTGGGGCAGCAGTAGTGTGCTGTCTGACCTGAGTGACGACACAACACACGGACACAGCCTGTCTGACCTGAGGTGGCAGGGTCAACCATAACATGTACTAGCTACACGTTCATGTGTTTTTAAACAAGCAACTTAGAAACTACACACATCTACACACAAGGCAAAGGGTGGCTACTTTGAAGAATCTAAAATCTAAAATATATTTTGATTTGTTTAACACTTTTGGTTACTACATGATTCCATATGTGTTTTTTCATAGTTTTGATGACTTCACTATTATTCTACTATGTAGAAACTAGTACAAATAAAGGAAAACCCTTGAATGAGTAGGTGTGTCCAAACTTTTGACTGGTACTGTACATAAATTTGACTTCCCTGGTCAGTGTGTGTGTGTGGGGGTCAAAGCTCCTTTTGTGTGTGTGTGTGTTAGTGTTGGAAGACTGAATGACTGACTGACTTCTCTTCCCTTTATCACAGATATGATAAAGGGAATAAATGAATTGGTGTGCACCCTGCATCTCATCACATTCTGCTTTCTCTCTCACTGTCTCTCTATTTCTTCTCTCTCTCATTGTCTTTCATTTTCTCATTGTCTCTCTCTTTCGCTCTCTCACTGTCTCTAGTTCTCTCTCTCTCTCACTGTCTCTAGTTCTCTCTCTCTCTCACTGTCTCTAGTTCTCTCTCTCTCTCTCTCACTGTCTCTAGTTCTCTCTCTCTCTCTCAGTCTCTAGTTCTCTCTCGCTCTCTCTCACTCTCTTTCTCTCTCTCTCTCTGTCTCTAGTTCTCCATCTCTCTCACTGTCTCACTGTCTCTCTTTCTCACTGTTACTAGGTCTCTCTCTCTCTCTCTCACTGTCTCTTCTCTCTCTCTCTCTCTCTCTCTCTCTCTCACTGTCTCTAGTTCTCTTTCTCTCTTCTCTCTGTCTCTCTTTCTCTCACTGTCTCTAGTTCTCTCTCTCTCTCTCTCTCTCTCTCTCTCTCCTCTCTCTCACTGTCTCTAGTTCTCTATTTCTCTCTCTCACTGTCTCTAGTTCTCTCTCTCTCCCTCTCTCACTGTCTCTAGTTCTCTCTTTCTCTCTCTGTCTCTCACTGTCTCTAGTTCTCTCTCTCTCCCTCTCTCACTGTCTCTAGTTCTCTCTCTCTCCCTCTCTCACTGTCTCTAGTTCTCTCTCTCTCCCTCTCTCACTGTCTCTAGTTCTCTCTCTCTCCCTCTCTCACTGTCTCTAGTTCTCTCTCTCTCCCTCTCTCACTGTCTCTAGTTCTCTCTCTCTCTCTCTCTCTCTCACTGTCTCTAGTTCTCTCTCTTTCGATCATATTTATGAAGAGCTCAAGTCTTATCTCCTCACAGCTGCAGACGGTCTCACTTGAAATGATTTCTAAAACTTTGAGGCGAAGGAATAGAGAGAGAGGATAAGAAAGTCAGGCGAACCAGAGAAAGAAAAGAAAGCGAGGGAGGAAGAGATAAAAAGATAGAGAGATGGAGAAATTAGGAAAATCAACTAGGAGGAGCTCAAACTATTAATAATTCAGATGTTTATGAAAGCAGGATAGAACATATCCAGAATCATTTGATCAGAAACCAGTTTTCCATCCAACCTTATCATGCAAGTAAAGGATAAAAATGTCACGACAGGCTTGATGGGAAAAGCTACTTTGTCTGTAAACTTTCCAAATGTCCACAAAACAAGATACGCTAAACATGGTGGGATCTTTTTGTGTCTGTAAAATGAATTATGTGAGAAATGGTGGTGGAAACACTTATACGCCTACCGATCCACCCTGACCAACCACCTTACATTAGTTTTTGCCTTAACTAACCTGTCTTATGTGACCATACCAAATGTAATATATCATACTCATTTTAATATCCTGGATTAACATTGACTATGTTACGTCTAGTCTATGAGACCAAGCTGGTTTATTAGGCTACAGATGAAATAAGTTATGATGAACTTCACAGGGTGGTGAAAATGTAAACGCAACATGCAACAATTTCAAAGATTTTACTGAGTTACAGTTCATACAAGTAAATCAGTCAAATGAACTAAATTCATTAGGCTCTAATCTATGGATTCCACATGACTGGGAATACAGATATATTGGTCACGGATGCCTTGAAGAAAAAGGTAGGGATCAGAACCAGTCAGTATCTGGTGTGACCACAATTTACCTCATGCAGCGCGACATTTCCTTCGCATAGAGTTGATCAAGCTGTTGATTGTGGCCTGTGGATTGTTGTCCCACTCATCATCTTCTTCTGTGCGAAGTTGCTGGATATTGGTGGGAACTTGAACATGCTGTCGTACATGTCGATCCAGAGCATCTCAAATATGCTCAATGGGGGACATGTATACATGTATATGAGTATACAGGCCATGGAAGAACTGGGACATTTTCAGCTTCCAGGAATTGAGTACAGATCCTTGCAACATGGGGCCGTGGATTATCATGCTGAAACATGAAGTGATGATGGTGGATGAATGGCACGACAATGGGCCCCGGGATCTCGTCACGGTATCTCTGCATTGATTGCCATTGATAAAATGCAATTGTGTTCATTGTCCGTAGCTTATGCGTTCCCATACCATAACCCCACCACAACCATGGAGCACTGTTCACAATGTTGATCAGCAAACCGCTCACCCACACGACGCCATACACGCTGTCTGCCATCTGTCCGGTACAGTCGAAACCTGGATTCAGTGTTCTCCAGCGTGCCATTGGCCATCGAAGGTGAGCTTTTTCCGACTGAAGTCGGTTACGATGCCAAACTGCAGTCAGGTCAAGAGCCTGGTGAGGACGACGAGCATGCAGATAATCTTCCCTGAGACGGTTTCTGACAGTTTATGCAGAAATTCTTTGGTTGTGCAAACCCACAGTTTCATCAGTTGTCCGGGTGGCTGGTCTCAGGCGTTCCCGGATGTGGGGGTCCTGGGTTGCCATTGTTACACACAGTCTGCGGTTCTGAGGGAGGTTGGGCGTACTGCCAAATTCTCTAAAATGATGTTGGAGGTGGCTTATGGAAGAGAAATTAACATTCAATTCTCTGGCAACCGCTCTGGTGGACATTCCTGCAGTCAGCATATCAATTGCATGCTGCCTCAAAACTTGAGACATCTGTGGCACTGTGTTGTGTGACAAAACTACACATTTTAGAGTGGCCTTTTATTGTCCCCAGCACAAGGTGCACCTCTGTAATCATCATGCTGTTTAATCAGCTTCTTGATATAACACACCTGTCAAGTGGATGGATTATCTTGGCAAAGGAGAAATACTCACTAACAGGGATGTGAACAAATTTATGCACAAGATTTGAGAGAAATAAGATTTTTGTGCGAATGAACAATTTCTGGGATCTTTTATTTCAGCTCGTAAAACCTGAAACCAACACTTTACTTTTTGTTCAATTTAAAATAATCTTGGTCTTTTGTCCATAATAATCTCATCATGTAGGCTATATCTGCGAGCTGTTAGCTAGAGCGTACGTGCCAATACCAGAGTGGGCACATTCGCTAAATGCAAGATTTTTTGTGTCAAAACCTACAGTTGAAAATGCAATGAAAATCCATTTAACTTGTATTTTTTGTTCGGAATTTAATCACAAAAGTCAGTTTTATATGCGTCATCAGACACAGGCTTTTATCCGCAACAAGTCCATTTGATGGAAACGCGTCTCTGGTGGGAAAATTCGCCTATTTTATTTATGTGACTTTTTGAATATTCACATGAAAATCTGTCGTCAATTGGATGGAAACCTAGCTCTTTTAAGGAATTATTTGTGTGTAGGAGGGGATCCTCTAGCTCTCATGAGGAGGATTCATCAAAGAAATTAGAGATTCTCACACATGCTTCTGTGCAAGGGTAGATGACAGACAACATCATTGTCGTACACACACAAGCAACCTTTGTCTAAGGTGGTTAGATAGGCGGCCATTGTCTATCATTCTTTCATGCTATCTGACTCTCTCTCATGTGTAAATAAACACTCATCCTCACTCTAACCTCCTAGCGCGCACACACACACACACACACACATATACAGGTAGAAATTACACAAACACACGACTACACACACACACACAAACATCCAATGACGAGAGCTGTAGTGCAGACAGAGAAACCATGGCAACGCTGAGTTGCTAAATAGTTGAACAGAATGAATGTGTGCCGATCTCTCTCTCTCTCTCGCTCTCTCTGTCGCTCTCTCTCTGTCTCTCTGTCTCTGTGTAAGAGTACGTGTGTGTCAGAGTATATGTGTTTGTGTGTTTGTGTGTGTGTGTGTTGTGTGTGTGTGTGTGTGTGTGTGTGTGTGTGTGTGTGTGCATCCATGGCTGACAGAGGCTCTTCACAGACTCCTCTGTTTAGATTGCTCTTGATTGTGTAAACCACACAGTGTGTGTGTGTGTCTTGAGGAGCAGCTGATTCCCGATTGAGCTTT
The DNA here is from genome assembly GCF_018296145.1 of Oncorhynchus tshawytscha. Taxonomy (NCBI): domain Eukaryota; kingdom Metazoa; phylum Chordata; class Actinopteri; order Salmoniformes; family Salmonidae; genus Oncorhynchus; species Oncorhynchus tshawytscha. The sequence continues at coordinate 24,073,559 of NC_056454.1, read as the reverse complement.
CTATTGTTGCTGGACTTCCCCCGAGATGAAAGAGAGAAATGGAGGAAGAGAAAGAAAGAATGAACAATCTAGTCTCCTCTCTTGAGATGTCTGGGCTGGCCACCCGTGTCTGTCTCTTCTTTTTTTATCCATATCTATCCAACGTTCTCTCTTTTTTTCATTCTCTCTATGCTTCTGTATCTCTTTCTCCCTACCCTCTCTCTATCTCCCTCTCTATCCCCCCTCCCCCGTCCCTTTAGTGGTAGACTCAGCTGTGATCAGCTCTTTGGAGAGGTGGGAGCTGTACATGTTTTGTTTTGGTTGTTAAAGCATACCCTGTCTACCTCAGCTGTGTGTGTGTGTGTGTGTGTGTGTGTGTGTGTGTGTGTGTGTGCGTGCGTTCGTTCGTTCGTTTGTTCGTTCGTTCGTTCGTTCCCTGGATGCGCTTCAGCCTTGACTGACTGGATTAAATGAGGCTTATTTAACTCTCCTCCAGTCTCAGGTGAAGTACTTGTGTGTGTCTACCAAACGGGACTCAGACAGTGTGTTCTTTGTGCTCCTTCCTCAGATGCAGTCGTGGTTTGGCACCTTCAACCCAGAGCGGGAGAGGAGAAAGGTAAAGACCCATAATTTTCATTACTCAAGTCAGTCATTGATTGTTTTTTAAAATGAGGGGGAGTTCCCTCATCTACTGAAATGTTCCTGGAATCTAAGCCGCGCGCACACACACACACACACACACACACACAGCCGTTTTGTGGATTACAGTGTATGTTGGATTAGCTGAGGTCCTGTTGGGTAGATTCTTACTCGCCAGGGAGCAGTTGTACCCCTGACCCCGTGCTTTGAGTGTATGTTATAGTTTTTTTATAGCCTGGTTTGCTAACTACCTCTCTCAAAGAGTGCAGTGTATAAAGTAAGAACATCTGCTCTCTCAGCCACTGCCTGTCACTAAGGGTGTACCCCAAGACTCGATCCTAGGCCCCACGCTCTTCTCAATTTACATCAACAACATAGCTCAGGCAGTAGGAAGCTCTCTCATCCATTTATATGCGGATGATACAGTCTTATACTCAACTGGCCCCTCCCTGTATTTTGTCTTAAATGCTCTAAAACAAAGCTTTCTTAGTGTCCAACAAGCTTTCTCTACCCTTAACCTTGTTCTGAACACCTCCAACACAAAGATCATGTGGTTTGGTAAGAAAAATGCCCCTCTCCCCACCGGTGTGATTACTACCTCTGAGGGTTTGGAGCTTGAGGTAGTCACCTCATACAAGTAGACATAATTTTCTGGAATTTTCCAAGCTGTTTAAAGGCACAGTCAACTTAGTGCATGTAAACTTCTGACCCACTGGAATTGTGATTATAAGTGAAATAATCGGTATGTAAACAAGTGTTGGAAAAATGACTTGTGTCATGTACATGTCCTAACCGACTTGGCAAAACTATAGTTTGTTGACAAGAAATTTGTGGAGTGGTTGAAAATCTAGTTTGAATGACTCTAACCTAAGTGTATGTAAACTTCTGACTTCAACTGTAAGTATTCAGACCCTTTACTCAGTACTTTGTTGAAGCACCTTTGGCAGTGATTACAGCCTTGAGTCTTCTTGGGTATGAAGCTACAAGCTTGGCACACGTGTGTTTCGGGATTTCTCCCATTTTTCTCTTCAGATCCTCTCAAGCTCTGTCAGTTTGGATGCACAGCTATTTTCAGGTTTCTCCAGAGATATTAGATTGGGTCAAAGTCCGGGCTCTGGCTGGGACACTCAAGGACATTCAAAGTCTTGTCCCAAAGCCAGTCCTGCATTGTCTTGATGTGCTTAGGGCTGTTGTCCTGTTGGAAGGTGAACCTTCACCCCCAGTCTTAGGTCCTGAGCACTTTGAAGAAGATTTTCATCAAGGATCGCAGTGTACTTTTCTGCGTTCATCTTTCCCTCAATCCAGACTGGTTTCCCAGTCCCTTCTGCTGAAAAGCATCCTCACAGCACGATGCTGCCACCACCATGCTTCACCGTAGGGATGGTGCCAGGTTTCCTCCAGATGTGACGCTTGGCATTCAGGCCAAAGAGTTCAATCTTGGTTTCATCAGACCAGAGAGTCTTGTTTCTCATGGTCTGAGAGTCCTTTAGGTGTCTTTTGGCAAACTCCAAGCGGGCTGTCAGGTGTGTTTTACTGAGGAGCTGATTCCTT